>NC_065517.1:33606295-33613643 GCF_006386435.1 Epinephelus moara
CCAAAACTGAATAAATACCACACATAGCAACACAAAACTGCTTTGCTAGCTCAATCATGTTGTAACTAAGATATCCACTGGAAAAAATATTTTGTTCACGGACCGTTTATTGAGTTACTGAGTTATAACAGACACCGCTAACAGCTAACAGCTAACGGTTAGCCCAGCTAATCTACGATAACCATGTTATTAATTACAAAATGTGCACACAGAAATAGTAATGTTTGTTCAATCATTGTGTTTATAGACTTTACAAACATCAGATTAGTCTAAACGGTGATATAGTGAAAGTGATATATTTGATTTGATTGATTTTTTTCAGGTCGACTTATCTGTCAATAAAGTCTAAGTCGAGTCGACAAGTCATTTGATGACATCATTACATTGACACGGCGGAGGAAAGTAAAGTATCTCCACACATGTGATGTGTGTCTGACAAGGCCCGAACATACCGGGGCGGAACGTACGCGGAACGGACTGCGCGGAGGTCCGCGTGGACTCAAAGCGGACGTCCGCAAGCCCTGTGCGCGCAAAGCTCAGATTTTACAACCGCGCGGACTCCGCTCCGCGCACCAGTGACTGCTCGGCATGTATTTTTCACATCGCGGGGATTTTTCATGGACATTTTTACAGGAAACTACAACGCGGAAGTGCGCTCGACTATGAAAGCCCAAATGACTGCGGACATTCCTCGCGGAGTCCACTCCGCTTATAGTACGCCCGAGTCTGTTCACTTAGTCAAGCATAAAGTATCAGCGTAAGCCAATCAGAGGCAGCGATTGCATTCCGTACACAAGCACACACACACACAGAGAGAGGGAAAAAACACACGACTTGTCGACTCCTCCCGGGGGGTGTCGACTTGTGCCACTGACGTCGACATGTCGACAAATTGACTTTTCTGTTAATGCCCTAATATATATATATATATATATATAGCTAAACTCTGCTGGTTTTCTACCTGGAAGTATTTGTAAACAACAAGGCGATTCCCTGGGGGCACCGCCGGAAGTCAAGGGGTTGAGCAATCCCTGAGGCCCCTGCACTTCTGTTAGTCAAAAAACTACGGGCAGTGCCTCCAGAGGTAAAGGAAGGGGGAAAAAAATCTTTTTTTTTTCTTTAACCGATGGATTTCCAGATTGACTGTTGACTAACTAAATTCTCTGACAACAGAATACTAAGTGTGGAAATATTTCAGACTATGAAACATTTTATCTCTCTCAGGCTCTACTGCACTGAGCAGGAACAACTGTTGTTTGATCGGCTGTTTATTGTGTAAAACTAAACCCACATCAATTCTCCTTTGTTGCTGCTGCTGCCAGACGAAGTTAGACTGATGTGAAGCAGCTTTTGGCTGAATGTATTAACATGGAAACACATCATGATTTGATGTCGGCAGAATGATCCAGAGTTTAGTGTCTGGCTCTCCACAGTGTGTCATGTTTGATGGGCGGAGTTAATACATCGAGTCAGAGTTTAACAGCATGTAAACGATGAGCACAAACATTCACACGCAAGGTAAAAACATACAGCGTATATTTTTATCTGCAGTTTGAGCAGTGGCGTGCACAGATTTTTTGAAGGGCAGGGGCGGAAAGAAAAAAAAGGGCACATACAGCGCGTTCTCGCCACTGAAGAGGGCACTAAGTTCCGCGTGTTTTTGAGGGCACTTTCGACATGTTTACGTGTTATACAAATGGCACATTATATAGCCTTAAAACAGACTAACTAGACAGACTACTCAAGTTAGTTTGTAGTTAGGATCAGCATCCACGAGAACCGTGTAGATTCAACGTTGGACTGTGAAGAACACACAAAGACATGGATGTATGAAAGAAATAAATCCCTGGGGGGGTCTGGGGGTCCTCCCCCAGAACATTTTCAATTAAGTAGATGCCATTTCCTGTATTCTAGTGCATTTTAACACCCTGTTAGCACCAGATAATCCACACTGGTTCTGTGAGATATAGTTCTCGCTCAATATAGATCAAAAAAGGGCCCAACATAAAAGTCATTGCAACAGTAATGTTTTTACCACCCAAGAAGGCAGTTCAGTGTGTTTTGCCAACCAGGAGGGCACTTTAGAATGCGTTTTTACCACCCAAGAGGGCAGTTTATCATGTTTTAACTAGCCAAGAGGGCAGTTTAGTGTGTTTTTTGGCTCCAAAGAGGGCACTTTAGCGCGCGTTTTGGCTCCCAGGAGGGCATTTTGGCTCCCAAGAGGGCACTTCAGCGACCTGCCCCCCCCATGCACACCACTGCGTTTGAGTCTGAAATGTAAATGTTGATGAGGTACCACTGCTTCTCGTGTTGCTCACTTTTCAAACAGAGGCTGTCAGTGTGTGTCTTGACAGCCGTCTGTACCAGGCTGTCCCTTATCTATTTTACATTTTAAACCTCAGACGTGTGCAGTGTCAGCCTCTAACCTCGAGCACAATAACTGGACGTTTTTCCAGGAAATCTGGTTGTTGTCTGGTATTGATGATTCCAACTTTGTGTCCCAGTGAAAGAAGCCATGAAACCTTTAATTGTGGTTAGAGGCCGTTTTTACTTGCTGGTATGCTCATCTGGACTCCAGGATGAACTCAGGAAACAGTCTTCAACACAGACTGGGAAAAGTAATATTTTTATAAGCAGATGGCTGTTAATCGCCCTCGTTAGCTTTAGATCCACTCGTTTTACCCACCTGGTAACATTTAAAGGTGAACTGTGCAGGAATTGTTGGCTACTGTTTGTAAAAAGTTTCTCCAGTGAAAGTGAAAGCCTTGTTATATGTGTGGGTTTTTTCTTTTGGCGCTGTGTCCACGATTCTTGTAGCTTCCTCTGGGATACATGCTGCTTACAGCACCTGTAACGATATGGGCAGTGTCAAGAATGCCATGAGGGAATTTCTTCAAATTTGGCACAAATGTCCACTAGGATTCAATGATGAACTGATTACATTTTGGTAGTCAAAGGTCAAAGGTCAAGGTTCATGTGACTTCTTCTTTCTTGTAATCTCAAGGACACCTTGGGGAGTTTTTTCAAATTTGGCAAAAAGATGAACTGATTACAATTTGGTGGTCAAAGGTCAAGGTCATTGTGACCTTGCATTTGTCTTATTTCGGAAATACAATACCTCAGAACGGCTTTAGGGATTTGGAAAAAATGTCCATCTGAATTTGGTGGTCGAAGGTCAAAGGTCACTGCAAACTTTCGAAACATGTTTAACTCGGGAATTCATACACTAATCACGACAAAACTTTACACAAATGTCTAACAGGACAAAAAATTGAAGTGATGACATTTTATATCCAAAAGGTCAAAGGTCATCTTGACTGTGACATCATCATGTTTTAACGTCATATCTCAGGAACAGAAGGGGAGACATTTGGTCAGATACTGAATTGGTGACTCTAATCTTGAAACTGTGCTGATTGTAGAGATCTTCTGTGTGTGAAGCATCCATGTACGGAAGCGGTAATTCTAGTAACTGGTTATCAGTTGATCAGACAAAAGAAGTCATCTCGGGCTACACAAACCTCACAACAAGCACATTTTAACAGAATTTCTTGAAAATGGTCGAAAGACAGTGTGTCATTTGAATCAATAGTCTGAGAGTACTTGTTCTATATACTATACTTGATCTATAATGAGATTACATCAGGATATCCTCAGCTAGATCTCATCACAGCGCTCGACAGTGCGAGCGTTTCACTCGCATTTGCGACTAAAAATAGGTGTGTGCGAACTGTAAAAAATATTTAGGGGCACATGTGCGCATAAAAAAATCAGCCGAAGCAGCCTATATTTTTGTCAATAAAAAAATATGATAATCTAACTGCAAATGTTGGAGGAACTCCCTCTTCCCTCTCCCCCGTGTGACACGGTTATAGGCGGTTTTCCAAGCCACTGTCGGCACAATGAATAAAAGTCCCACTATCGGCAGCGTGGAAATAAGTGTGGAGGAGATGGACCGGGTTAAGCGGCGGACCACCGGGGAAGCCTGCTCCGTTCTCCATGCAGTTAGGGACTGTTCGCCACGGTACTGCTGCTGGGCAGGGTGGAAATAAGTCCTGCAGAGTTTCAGAGGACCTGGAGAATGTTTTAGGATAGTAATAACATTATATAAGATAATCATATTGCAAAGATAATATATATAAGATAATAACATTAAAGACAAAATTAAATTGCAATACTTTTTCAAAACTTGATGATTTTACCTTTCTGTACATTTTGTATACAAATTCATTAAATAATTTTGCTTGTAAATGTCTATTTGCATCACGTTTATTACGGAAAACACATTATTTGATCAATTTACATTGTGCCCCTAAAGTTCTTTGTGCGCTCCTTACTTTTTCAACTTAGGAGCACATGTGCTCCTTGGGAAAAAAAGTTAGCGTCAAGCCCTGCAACACTGATGGGCCTGTACAAGACAGGGTTACATTGATTTCTTGAGCAAAAATTACATACATAATGAGTTTCTTGTGTTCAGGTCAATTGTGTCACCTGGTGTGAATTTGTGTCTATTGGTGTCTTTGTATTGACTTTGTGTTCAGTGTGAAAGCGCCATAAGTTTTTAACATTTAAAGTCACTTGGTGCCAGCAGAACCGAGCTGTAAACACGACTCTGACGTTTTATCAAGTTTTATCAACTTGTTGGCAAACAGTTGCCTGTGATGTCAAGCCAACATTGGGTTTGGACGTCAACCTGATTTTTGTTTTCAACCAAAATTTAACGTCTGTCAAACGCTGGGTTGATGTCAACCCAACGTTTGGTTTTGATGGATATCTGTGATTTAATTCCAACCACAATGTTAGAGTCCAACACCTTCCTGATGTCACACTACACATCCAACAGACACGGAGCAACATTAGCATTCGGCAGAGGTGACAAAACAGCTATAAAACTATTAAGGTCCGTCTACAGCAGCTCCAGAGTTGGGTGATAATTCTCAGTTTGTCAGTACAAGTATGATACATATTCATCTGATCCACTGTTAATACATAAACATGGATGGGTGCAGATTTAAGGTCTAAAATGTGATTCTAGGGTTCTCTGTACAAAAAATCATGTTTGTTTTTTCAGTGACATTGGCCGCGCCTAATGGAAAAGATTTAAAGTCCACATGATAACATGAAGGAGTATCTTTGCTGTACAGAATGTATGTAAACTGACACTCGGGGCAGCATTATGGTAACTCTGAGCTTCCAATGGAAACACACAACATATTATCTGTCCCATTATATCTCATATAGTGTCTTCAGGTTTCTTTCTCCTGTCTGAGGTTGTTTCTGTGTTCAGCTTCAGCCTCTTATTGTTCAGTTTCCAGATGTTTGAGGTCAGATAATCCCTCCAACCCAAAATCTGTAATTCATGACCAGAAGTTGACCTGATGTTTCAAGAGGTCTCTCCTGAGAGCGTGGTTTAACCCCAGCCGCCCCTTTAGCCTCCATCTCTGTCCTAAAGTGCACTCGTGGTGATGAACATGGTGATCTGAGGGGAGATACAGGAGCAAAATCAAACACCCCAGTGTGATGTCATAGGAGCTACATTACCACATTGAACTTGGGGCATAATCAGCGCTGTTATAACGCACAGTGAACGTCCAGGAATCAGGGAATTTCTTACCTTGGTCCACGCCAGCAGACAGTCATCTCCTGACCCTGTAGCTTCGTGATGCACAGAGACAGTGTTTGGAAGAGAGGTTGGGAATCGTGCCTGCATGTTGAGCAACACAACATGACAACTTCATTGCTCTTTAGTTTATTTAGGCACCAATACAGCACAAGTCAGAAGATAGCTAATTTATGATGTTAAACAGAGTAACAGTAAACTTTTGTGATGGTACCACAGGGCCAGATCACAGACACTACATGCTTTGTTTGGCACGAATGATAGGAAATTAGCTCGATTGCTTTGGCTCAGTTTCTATGAGAAAGGTCCAAGGTGTTAAACTCTGACTAGTGTTGGTTCAAATTGCAAAAATAATCTTTATAAAATCGACATCACTATAATCCGAGTTGACATTTTAAATAAGGAGACAACATTAATATTGTGACAAGTCTGACACCAGGGACCCGTCCCATAAAACCAGTTTACCAAACATCAAGGTTTATTTCGGTTCATCTGACTGAATTTCATTTGATTTGTTCAAGTTCAGTTACTACGACAAAATATGCTGAGAAACTAACTTGGGGTCTCATTTTTTAAAAATTGTGTACGCACAAAACGAGGCCTGAAAGAAGCCTACGCCACTTCCCACCGACAAGTTGTGATCTATAAAAACAGACTTGATGGGAGAAACTTTGACCCATGCTTACGAATATTCTGGAGACAGCAAATTGGCAACGCACATGGTGAGGTGGAAACCTGATCGTAAAAATTGTCGAATATTTTTTTGGTGAACATCCACAGAAACGAAATGGAGCAGTGCCACCAGAGATCATGGAGGCAGTGTAGTGTAGTTCAAGCACAATACGACTGTAGGCGATGACGAAGAAATTTGAGTAATGGCGGAACTGAATGAATCAGTAATATATATTAAAAATAATTTCCTCTGTTCACGTCAGGATGTACATATTGGCTGCGCAGACCTGCTTCGTCTACAACACTTTACAATATCACAACCTCCTCCACTGTCGCCTCATTTGTTGTTGTGAGAAACTTTTGACTCTGCTCTCTAGTGCCATCTATTGGCTGTATTTATAGCATAATAAAGGACGCATAGAAGTATGAGGGCAGGAACTATTACATTTGAAATGGACGCATCTATTTTTGATAATGTAAAGGGAGAATAAATCAGTCTTGAAGGGAAATTTCGGTTTATTTCAACCTGTCTCCTATCGTCCTAAATTTGTTTCAAGTGACTAGTGACATAAAAATAATAGTTAGCATGTTAGCCATTAGCCTAGATACAGCCGGGCGCATAGTAGCGTCAGACCTGTTAAAACATAAGTGAACGGGCATACTTCAAGTGCAAAGTTAGTCCACTAAACAAGCTTTTTTTCCACAAAGACCGCCTCATATCGTTAGGATAAATGTCAGAGAACATATAGAAAACGACATCAGGATCCAGCACAAGATTCTAACCATCACTTACAGAGCCCTCCATGGTCAAGCACCTGCATACTTGACGGATCTGGTGTCCTTTCACTGTCCTGTCAGGTCACTGCGGTCCGCTGAAGGCCACCTACTTACTGTCCCTCACAAAAGATTAAAGACGAAAGGTGACAGAGCCTTTAAGGCTGTTGCACCGAAATGGTGGAATGCACTACCTCATGAGCTGAGAGCGGCCTCTTCCGTGGACATTTTTAAAAAGCAGTTAAAAACACATCTGTTTAGGCTTGCATTCCATTAATTGTC
>NC_065517.1:33613927-33661445 GCF_006386435.1 Epinephelus moara
CCGAGGACGAGATACCTCCACCTGGAGTAGTATCCAGCTGGGCTTTATCTAGAGCTCGCGAGATTTCAGGCACGGTATGAGATCGCTGCTTGTTCTCGCGATATTTCAGCCGCGCTTTGGGAAGCAGAGCTAAATGGTAAACAAACATGGCAGCACACCGGTAAGGTAAGACAACACGTTTACATGTCGTTTTCTATATGTTCTCTGAAATTTATCCAAACGATATGAGGCGGTCTTTGTGGAAAAAAAACTTGTTTAGTGGACTAACTTTGGACTTGAAGGTTGCCCGTTCACTTACGTTTTAACAGGTCTGACGGTACTATGCGCCCCGGTTGTATCTAGGCTAACGGCTAACATGCTAACTATTATTTTTATGTCACTAGTCACTTGAAACAAATTTAGGACGATAGGAGACAGGTTGAAATAAACCGAAATTTCCCTTTAAGGGCTCATTTATGCTCAGCGTTAGAATGTACCTTCATAGAACAGTCCGTATGATATCCCACAAATTAGCGCCCCATGAATGACGTTATAAATGTAGTATAAATCAGTATAAAAGTATAAATCAGCCTTAAGGGCTCATTTATTCTTAACGTTACAACATATTCTCACAGAACGGTTCGAATGATGTCCTTGGCATTAGCGCCCCACAAATGACATTACATCCATAACGTACAGTTACGTAATTAACATAAAGTTACTGAGGTTAGGTTTAGGAAAAGAAACAGGGTGAGCACTTACCTTAAAATGACTCAAAGTTCACTCAGTTGCGAACACGTGACTTCAGGGGAAAGTCCTGGACCTATTGACCACCCCAGCCTGCCTCCTTACAAGATGGCTCGGGACCGCTTCCTTGTTTAATCTGTCAACGCATGGGTCACATGATAGCAGCCTTTCAAAATACCTTGGATATGTAAGAATTTCAGTGTATTACTTTTCATAGGAAAATGTACAGTTTATGAGAGCAGCCTGAACGTTGGCTATGCAGACAGATGGAGCCCTCTGTCCGCACTTGTATCTATTTTCATATCTAAAGAGAGAGTAAAAAGGCCAACATGTTGTGCTCCATAGATCTGTAGTTGGTGTTGTAGTTTGCTCTGAGTTTAGAGTTTACTTTATTGTCCTTATTATACTGACTGTTACATCTGCTACATATTGTTGTTTCTATCGTCTGGTGTTGGTTTATGACGGTTTATAATCATTTGTTTCTGACACTTCTGCCTGTTGGGCCAGATGGCCTCGTTCAAACAGGACACAGAACTTGTCATAACAGTCTTGTTATTTACAGACCGGTTCAGCTTCTCGATATTTTCATTGGTATCTGAGACAAAACAACACAGGCGACTTTGAATCCTTGTACCTCACTGCGTGTTAATCATGTACCACCCATCTCTCCATGTGCTCCCCATCCTGTTCTCTGAAGTTCAACCAGAACATCTCTCCAGCTCTGTGATCTCCGGATCAAGTGGAATATGAAATCAAAATATGCCTTTATGAATGAGGCTGCTGTTGTGAAGCCTCGATGTGACCCAGCGAGGCTTTGCTCGACCTGACCGTATGATCCGTTTGCTCTGAAGCCCTTTGAAATCACAAGGTTACGAGAAGGAAGAACGCCAAACCATACAACTTCACTGAGAAGAGTAAAAAGAAAATAACACCAGACCACAACTAGATTGTCTGGCAGGCAAGCTGATTACTCTGCTTGAAGTCAGAGGTTAACACTATACTGTGGCTATAAATAAAGAAGGAAATAGATTATCAAGGTGCAAATGGTCAGCAAAACCACTTGGCGCCCGTTTACCTTATTTTCCCCACAGAGAACAACATGAGGCCGCTCATTATGTGGTGTGTATGTCTCTGCTCAGGTACTAATTGTCAAGAATTGAGTGACAACTACAGCGAGAACAAACAAATCTCTAATTTGGTTGACTTCCCAAAACCATCTTAGAGCTAACATGATCTTAGCCTTGAGAATTTTTGGGGAAAAAGAGTCCTATGTTGTTGTGATCACATCAAACCCTCAAGACATCCGCTCTTCATCCACAGACGGAGCTGGCTCGCTCATCATCATCAGACCTAAGAATGGAATTATGGTCACATAATAACGCTTTAACGGGAGTTTCAAAACTGTGTGAGACAGATGTTAATTCAACCTTGATGAACCCTTTCTAATGTTTTCACAAATAACACGGTGACTTTCGGCCACTCCACACTCTGCTGTGGATTGTTTGGTTTTGTACGGGTGGTGTCAGATATAACTGCACATCTCTGCCCATCTGCGTACGTATGTGATGAGATTAGATGATACATGTTGTTTGTCTTTGACATTCTGCCCTCGCCCACATTCCTCCTCTTGTTTTAGTCACTTTAAAGGTTCATTTAAACTGTGCTGCTCTTATGTAACTGGAATTTAAACCTTGTCTTGTTTCCCTCGCTGATTATAAATTCTTCTGCTGTGTGTTAATGTGCAGAACGGGTCTTAAAACATACCACCTTAATTAAAGCTGTAAGACGGCCTCCATCTCACACTGACTACATTTACATGCACACAGTTTTGACCTGAATTCCAAAGAGACATTATTCCTGTACTGTGATGTTTATATGTCTAATGAAAATGAATATTCCACCAATATTCCTGTTCACATGCAGACTCTGGTTAACGTGCCCTAATGTGATGTTTATCACATCCAAATATAGAAAATTGGAACTTGTCATATATGTGATATTTGCACATTATCCAAAAACCTGTTGATACCCAGGTCTTTCATAATGTTAAACAGTATGTTTCTCCTTCCCACCAGAAATGTGGGCTTTTCGTTTGGGCATGCATCTTTACCTCAGCCTGACAAACTGTTGGCAAGTTGGTTTGTGCATGGGCGACTTACAGTATCGTACCTTTGGAGCCAATAATAACCCTTCAGACATGGTACCTAGACCCTCAGTCTGTTTAGTGTTTCCACCACAGACAGTCCTCTTAAATGTGGGCGGGGTTGTTGTCACTCACTGCTCCGTCCAGCACTGTATTTCCTCATCAGCGGTGACATAGATGGAAGTCTGCACCTGGTTTATCATCCACAGAACGAGGCTGCATGCCAACATTTTCAGAACAAAATAGAACAGGCTGCAGTGAGAGTCTCTCTCCATGGCATATTTAAAAATAGCAGCTTTGTGCATTTAGTCCTTCTCAGGCAAGCTCAGGGGTTTAGTGTTGCTGTAGCCCACAGGAACGACACTCCGCCAAGTGATGATTAGAATATATGACGTTCATAAATTAGGATATATACAGTATATTTTTTGATGCTTGAAGATCCACACATTACTGAAAGTGTCTCATATAAAAACTAATGGAACAAAGTTGTCACAGTGAAATTTAAGGTGTGCTGATGGATTCACGTCATCAACTCATGCATTGAGTAACATTACAAGTAAACGTTCCACCTTAAAAGTTGCCGGCAGTCGGCCAAGTGAATGAAGTTATTTTTTTCTCTTTCATTTTATAGTTCTAGTTTACTGATGTATGAACAGAGGTTACATAAAACCAGAGTGACCATCCTCTACTGACCAATCAGACTGCACGGTTTCTAGCTCCACCTTTTAGTACCAGATCTGTGCGCTAGGTACCCCAACAGAGGGGGGACCAAACATGGGGACGGTAAGGAACGGTTCTGTTGGTACCATCCACAACTTTCACTGTGGAAACAGAAAAAATGAACCAAACTGAACTGAACCGGACTGCTTGGTGGAAACGGGTTTTTGAAGTTGTTCTCCTCCTCTTTTTGCCTCTCTTTGTAGTCATTACGCATCTTTCTGTGGTCTTTCTCTTTCACTGTGTCATAACTGGATGCAACGCGAGCAAGTGTCAGCGACTTAATCAGTTTGATTGCCTTCTTTTCTACTGGATTGTCCTAATTGCCTGCAAGTGACGCGATGTGGTGCGCCGCTTTGAGCTGAACTTTTGCCAGATGCCCCGTTTCTATTTTTATTCTGTAGCTCACACTGCAAGCGCCTCATTTTTCCATTACAAAAACCTAAATAAGTTGTCATCCGGCTTGAGGGAGATCACCACAGAGCTGAAAGTGTCTGGTTAAGCATTGTGTGGGATGCTAGTAAGCTAGTTTGTTTTACAAAGTGGAGATGGTGGTATGATGCGGTCTGGGAGCTACAATGATATCTTTGTTACTTGTTATAGTATTGTTGTTTGTGTCAATAATAAGGAAGTACGTACTGAACCATCTTTTCAGTGGTTACTCTGAGCACACAGCTGCTGGGTGCGTGTTTTGTTTACGTGACGTGACGGGAGTTCCATTTAACAGATCCAGTGTAGACAGAGAGCGTCCAATGTAACACGATGTGGCGCAATAGTCTTACGCTTGCATCCAGTTAGGACACGGTGTCTGTCATCATTGTGAGTCTCTTTGCGGCGGTTTTGCATCTCTTTGTAAATGTTTTGTGTATCTTTGTGGTCTGTTTGAGTCTCTGCCCGGTCGATGTTTCTTTGAGTGACATTGTCAAGTTGAAGGTCGGGGGGCCCTGATACTTTAGGTCCCTGGGCCTGTGTCTGAAAAGACCCGTTCAGTAATCCATCCATGGGTTTGTCTACAACACACAGAGCTGACTGTTAACGGGACACTGTTGCAAACTGCAGTTAAAACCCCAGTTGAGAAGCATATACCGAATGTGCTGTATACATGTCCAACTAATGCTCCTAGAACCTAAATAATATCAACATATCCCACGTCTTCATCAGAAAGTGCCATATTCAGAATGAGGTCTAATTTGGAAAATTCAAACAGAACATGCTATTTACATGACCCACATCAAATTTGGAATACTGTCATGTTTAGAATAATAGTGAAATATTAGTGTGCATGTTAATGTCGTCACTGTGAGGGACCGCCTGTATGATTCACATCTGATTTATTGATTATTGATAGATCCAGTAATAATTCTTGTGTGTTCCTGTCTTTTTATTTTTGCTCCCTGGTTGCAGATAAATGTTACTCCAACCAGACCAGCCCCAAGTGCGTCTCCTCATGCTCCTCCTCTTCAGAGGCGGAGCCCAACTCCTCTTCCTCCTCGTCCTCCATCCTCCCCGTCAGCCAGATGATCGACAAGGTGAAAGGTTACTGCTCCACGCGCTCCGACAACTTCTACAAGAACATCATTATGTCCGACAGCTTCGCCCACAGCACCCGGTTCTAGAGCTGTCCTCCATTTTCTACCTTCTGGAACTGTCCCGTGTTTTGGAACTGCCCAAATTGCTCTGGAAACTGTTGTGACATCATCCTCCCAGCAGCCTTTAGGACAGAGGAGGCTTCTGCCAAAGGTTCCGATATAAAGCACGACACTGGAACCTACCTTGCTGTTCTGGAACAATTATTTAAGGCTTTGCTTTTGTTCTTGAACTGCCACCCAACACGCGAGAACCTTTTGTGTTCTTGAACTACTCCTAGTATTCTAGAACTCTCTGACGGCCTCAGCAGTTAAGTCTATCTGTGTTCTGGATCTGCTCCAATCATTCTAGAACTCCTTTTCACCATCAGCCAGAGAGACTAGAATTCTAAGGGCCATCAATCAAGCCCCTAAAATATTCTAGAACCCACCAGGCTTCTGAAACTACCAGAGCAACCTTCAAGAACTCTCTGACAGCCTCAGCAGTTTAAGATCCTCTGTTCTTGGAAGTGCTTCAGTCATTCTAGAACTTCTCTCCTACGTCAGTCAGAAAGACCGGATCTTAGAATTCCAAGGGCCGTTAAAGAAGATTTCTAGAACACTTCAGACTTCTGAAACTCCCTGACATACATTCTAGAACTCTCTGGCAGCAGCAGCAGTACAGGATCCTTTGTATTGTGGAACTGCTCCCATCATTCTAGAACTTTCCTCTAGCGTCAGCCAGAAAAAAGAAACAAATGATTTTACAATTCTAAGGGCCATTGTAGAAGAATTGGTAACCCTCCAGGGTTCAGATAATCGCTGACCAACATTCTAGAGCTCCCTGACAGCCTCATGAGTTTAGAATCCTCTGTTCTCTGAACTGCTCCAATCATTCTTGAGTTCTTCTTCAGCGTTAGCCACAACGAACGGATTTTAGAATTATGAGGGCCGTGACAGAAGAATTTGAGATCCCTCCCGGCTTCTGAAACTCCCTGACCAACATTCGACAGTTGTAAATCATGTTCTAGAACATTTGGTTTTCACCCCACTGTCTTTCCCCTGTCATTGAGGATACATGCATCCTTCCTTGCCCCTGGAGCTTTGAATCAGAATCCCTGTTGTGGTTTTAATTGTGATGTGTTGGATGTTAGTGTTATATTATGTACATTGTTTTCAGGCAGGCGGCCCAGTTTTAACTGTAATTTGAAACTGATGAGCAAAAATTCAAGATATGTTTCTGTATCTCGTCTTTAGAATTTGTGAAGAGCTGCTTAGTTTGTGTGGAAGAATACTAATTAGTAGGCCAAGGTGGTATTTATTTTTTGATACCCTCCTGAAATTTTACTGGGGAATAAGGCTTTTTAGTGTGTGGTGTGCCCAACCCCCCATCCCCTACTCAACCAGGGACTTGCTATGTTCTGCAAGCTCACTTGGCTTTTGCGGTCTAATGAACAACCTCAAAAAGCTCTCAAAATCTCAATAAAGGTAACATTCTTACACCTATTTATTTATTAAGCAGAGAATAACAAGCATTCACCTCCGCAGTGCAAGCTTCTCTCTTTCACTCTTTTGCCCTGTTGACTCCTCATTAAACACACTTCATTCAAAATTGACAGAAAAACAATACCACCAAAACCTTATTGGTTGGTCTCGTTAGTCGTTTACAGTCCTCTAACATTATCCCCACCACTCGCAGCCAGTCACCACATTTGTCAGCTCAGCTGCCTGTTCCACCACACTGACCTCTGTTGGCATGTGATGTGCACTACATGCAAAATATCCTCAGTGCAGCCTCTCAAGTATGAGGGTAATAGGAAGATGAGTGTCTGTATTTTTGATGGTATTGAGACTTAAAGCGTCAGGATGTATAAACTCCCTGGTATACCGTAATACCAGGATACCGCCCAGGCCTACTGAATAGTTAGCACACAGTTTTCCTCAGCACCAACTCACCATAAACAGCTACATGATTTAAACCAGAGTTCAAATATTTGCTAATCAACAAAAATCTGCCTGTTGCTGCAGAATGTGTTAAAAGCAGCCGGTGCCACAAACTGTTAAAAACCCAGAGACCAAGTTCAGATCATGATAGACAACGCCACATATTATGGTTTGAAACCCTGGGGTGTCTGAGTGCTCCGGGGCGGTCAGAGAACATTGCTGCGATTCTACTGTATCATATCAAATTTCAGAATCGGCTGACCTGGCTGCCAGACTGTGTAACTGAGAGGAAACTAAAGGGAGCAGAGGGGCGGGGAGGGGGGGGATAAGAGGGGAGGAAAAGTTCTGATAGAAGAAAAAGTAGGCTGTTAAGTTTTGGTGTTTTTTAATACTGTGATGTTTGTTTGAAGTGTCCGTTTGTGCATGTGTGTGTGGAGCTATATCCCATGTAAATATTGATGATCTATCTATTCTATGTGCCTTATTCTATAGTGTTATAATGTGTCCTGATGGTTGCTTTTGTTCATGCCTTTGCGGGGTCCTGGAAGGGTCACCGGGACTGTACATACAAACCCAAACATTCTCCAACTCCCCACGCTGTGGAGGCACACCCTTTGCACCTCAGAGGGAAACTAGTCCAATGACAGAAAGGGCAGAACAGATCAGAGATTTTTCTGAGCGTATTTACCTCCTGTTATAAAGTTTATTAATGCAAAATGAAGCCAAAATGCCCAGAAATATTGACACACATTTAGACTTTATATGGAAATGTCTCTGAAAATGTCTTGGAGCTTTAAAATGTCACTTATGCAGACAAATGTTTCTGACCAACCGGTGCTGTTAGGTTTCAAAAAACCCACAAGGTTTAATGGTGGTAATTTTTACCGCCTTCACTCTCCTTAAAGATTCTCCACGTGGCAGAATGAACAATCAGACCCTGAGCTGATGGTTGGTGGCTTGACAATAAATAATAAGAACCGAGCTAATTCCAGTTGGCCACTGACGCTTGGCTTCCTGTGCACGGCAGCCAAAGTTTAGTAACCCTACAGGCGGTCATTTCTGGTCACAGCATTACTGATTGAGTGAGGCATCTTGTTCAAATATGATTTTTTTTATTCAGCAATTTTATTTTTCCGACAGCAAAAAGAAGCTGCAGCATTATGAAAAATATTCACTGCAGCTGCCAGGATGATAATATCACCTGAATGGTCAGTTCATCCAAATTACAAAAAAACAAAACAAAACACTTCTCCATGTGGCGTCTGGTCTCGCACATAGTTTGGGTTTCATTCAGCTGAGAACATCTGCCAATATTCAGATACAACAAAGGTGAAGAGAATTTCACTTGTGGTGTTGAAGTTATTAAAAATGGCATTTGGAAAAAGTCAACACTTACTGTATAGTTCCTGTTTGAATCTGTTGACAGCAAGAGAGAGAATCCTGACAAATCAGATTATGGTTTTCATGCTTTTATTATCTCTGCACCACAAGTTAAATAATGTTTATATCAACTGTTCTGGCGTGGTGGCCAGTGTCTGAAGCAGTGGAGAGCAGAAAACCTCAGCACGGCTAGATGCCACAAGCAGTGAGAAAATCAGTTTTTATCTTTGGGGTTTGGTCGGACTGTGTTTAATGAAACAGAGTTTGTGCAGTGTTTTCTGAAGCACAGCCTGATCACCATTAGAAAATGTTGGTATTGTATGTTTCTGCAAAGCATGAGTACATTACATTTGTATGTTTCATATGCATCATACCAGTGTTTCTAAAGTGATGTAGTATATGAGCTGACTTTGTCATCAGGAGGTGGAGGGCGTGGTGGATGGCATGACACCTGCCAAGCTGCAGGCTGCTCGGCTTTCAAGAGCATTTTCGCCACGTCTCGTCTCGTCAACAGAAATGAAACGGATTGCGTCTTAGTTTTTATTATCAAGATTTATTTTGAACTTGTCATTGTCTTGTTTTCGACATGGAAAAAAGGTCATTGACAAAAAAATTTTTGTCTTAGTTTTCGTCAAAGAAGTAACACTGACTTCCTGTCGGGATTTTACCCAAACAACAGGTATTTTGAGCCAAATCGTGATCTTTTTCTTACTATAGCCAAATAGTTTTGTTCCTAAAGCCTAAATGCACACTAATTAAACGTCATTTGAACATATGTTCTACATAATAACATGCAAATTTAACGTATCCGTGGTTTGCAAAAATGTACAATGCCAACATTTTCCGATGTGACACAAGATTCAGTTAAAGTCAAAATATCAGTACATTAAAAGTTATTTCTCCGTTACTCCACCATGTCATAATGCTACAGCATTTACATTTGGTCTGATCTGCAGAAAGCTGTGAGCATCATCTCTCTTCCTGTGACTTCAAACAAGCCTTAAAGAATAATTACGCCTAATTTCCTGTTTGCAAATGAATACTTCTCCTTAAATTTGAAACCTTAGATGAAGGCATGCCTCTGCAGAAAACAATGAGATTCCTGTAAAGACTTCTGCATGTAGCTGTCTCCTCCTCCAAGCTCTCCGATTGTCTAGTCCCAACTTGAATAGAAAACAGAGATCTGTTCAGTTGTTAGCAGCAACTGTTTAGCCTGTGTAGAACATTCAGTCATCAGCAAACAAGTTTAGGAATTGTTTGAGTCTCATTACGGCTGCAGTTGTCTTTTATTAACTGCAGCAGGATGTTTTGTTCAGTCATATTTGTTTTGTTGCTACATCACCGAAGCTGACTCGATGTTCTGCTGAGGTCATTTTCAGGATCTGTTCACGTCATTTGGATGAAAAAGTCTGTAAAAATCTCTTTTCTGTTTGATGCACTGCCTCATTAAAACTTCCACTTTAGCTTCAGTTTGGTATATTGAATATTTTTCTAGCACTAAGGAGAACAGTTATGGTAACACTTTATTTTATGGGTCTGTTTCTTCCTAATTATTTCTTGAAAGTGTCTTGGAAAGAACTTTTGGTACCAATTACAGACAAACTGGATTTAAAGTTCTGAGAAGTCAAAGTTTTTATATATGTAATTGTATTGAGTTTAAGAGCAGATGTTCTCTTCCAGAGGAACTTCTGTGAGAGAAAAGCTTATTTTATTTAATTTAACGACTAAATTTAACGGTTACTCAGTTTAGTTCAGCGTACAATAGAAATCAATTGGTGGAGAGCGTTGTACCTAAATACTCTCTCTATTTGACCTGTAATTAGTAAAATGAGGAGTAAGTTCTCACACACCAGAAAGTCTTGTTGATGAGTGTGTAGGTTAAAAAATAATTTTTCACACACTGTCAAAGTCTTATTTAAACTATAAAATGTGGTCTCACTACATGAGAATGTGATCTCACAGAAATACATGAGATGACCACAACCTCTTCACACCACATTACGTGTTGATGGTACCAAACGTGTTTAATTACTGGTGGTTGGTGGTGGTTATTGGTGGAGTTGTGGGTTTAGGCATAAAAACTGCTTGGTTGAGTTACGATATGTTCACACTGGGCGCAAATAAAACATTCAGGCAACTGATTTACATGTAAAGTCAATGTAAAGACGTGATTAGACACCAAGTCCTGCCAGGCGCGTGATGGACGCGATGTGGATGAAGTGAGTAGCGTGAGTTCACATCACGCTCATTTGTGAGAGTTGAAAAATCTGAATTTAAGCAACCAAATCACGCTGCGATAGCCAATCGGCATTGAGATCCTCCAGGGACATACCAGCCAAAGTTCATTCATCGATTCAGCCATTTTACGCACGTACAAAATAAGTCAACACAAAATATTCTAGTGTTCAAACTTCAAAATTTGCATTGCGTTTAATGTGAGCACAACATTAGAAAAAGATCTTGTTCTTATGGCTCCACGCCAACAACAGCCGTACCTGCAGGCAGTATGTTTTTCCGGTTGTCCGTCCATCCGTCTGACTCTCATGAACATGTTATCTCAAGAACACTTTGAGGGAATTTCTTAAAATTTGGCACAAACGTCCACTGTGACAAAACATGTTTTTGGCCATAACTCAAGAATGTATATGCTAATTCTGACAAAGCTTGACACAAATGTTTAACAGGATAAAATCATGAAGGTCAAAGGTCAGCTTGACTGTGACATCATCATGTTTTAACGTCATATCTCAGGAACAGAAGGAGAGACATTTGGTCAGATACTGAATTGGTGACTCTAATCTTGAAACTGTGCTGACTGAATAGATCTGTGTGTGAAGCGTCCATATGCAGCTTCTATGAAGCAACATCAATATTTGAAGCATCGTCAGCTGTCACATGAATCTGGACAGATATGGATATAAACTGTAACTGCAACTTAACTAGTTTGTGGTTCGAGCTCTAAAACTGCAAGATGGTAATTCTACTTTGTTGAGATAACTGCATTTGTTAAGTAGGGGATGTAAGCGTGTCACAAAGAAGTCGACACTGACCTGTAGTTTCACACAGGACATGAACAGCAGTCTCCTTCGTCAAAGTCCTGTGTTTGTTTTATCCGTACACCTCACCCTCCTCCGTATGCAGACTGTCACTCTTTATACTGCCCATGAGGTTGTAACATTACCCACCAGCCACTGCGCGATGCTGCTGAAGCAGGAAATTTGTTGTTCACCTCGACAAACAACCCTGATTGACCTTCTATTGGCACTGTCCATGCTGCTGGCACCACCACCACCAAGTAATGCGGTGTGAAGAGGTCATGTCACGTATTTCTGTGAGATCAGGTTGTTTTTTTGTTTTTTTTGTTTGGTCTCCTTCAATTTTTACCAAAGCACAACGTTCTTTCCACAGACCGTCCAAGGGCGTAATTAGGCATTCATGGACCTGGAAAATAAACTGCACCTGACCACTAAATTAAAGCTTTGCTGACATTATTATGGACAATCAACAAAAAACTGTCAACATGTGAGTATTAGATCATGTTTGACTTGTGATGTGGCGTCAGCGTTTAAAAACAAAACTCAGATGAATTTCACTTTGTCAGGGGCGTCTCTTTTTAAGTTCAAGAAATGTACATTTTGATAAATGATAAAAACAGACACACCTTTCAGCACTTTAAATCCCATCTGTGTGATTATTGATGGAGCTTTTGAGGCACTCGGTTCAACAGTCTGACATTACTGTGGCAACAAAAGATAATTAAGGAATTATTTGTGATAATTTAGACGATTTTATGATAGTAATTTGTCATTTTTACACTTTTTTCTTTTCATATGTTTGTGAATCATTCCAGACGTTGAGAGAGATGATAAACACATGATTTTAAGCTATTTAGTTGAAAATATTCCTGTTTATTTTTTGTTTTGTGTTCAGAGGGACGATGCATTTATTGTTTGTAAAAAAAACAAAATACATAAATTTGTCTCCTTTTGTTTGAGTCATCTGCAGCTGTACGTGTCTCCTTCACTCTCCCTCTTTTGTCTCAGCTCTTCAGCAGACCTGACATGTTTCGCTTTATTTTAATTTATTTCCTGGATGCACAGTTTCTCAGCCTCTGTCACATTCAGTTTGATCTCTGTTCGACCGGACAATTATCTGCACCGAGAGGTAAAAACACACAGATACGTCTGAAGCTTTCAGAGTTCAGACTCTGGATCTTTGGACCTTGCCTCGACTGTTGGCGAACCAGACTTGTATTGTCTGCACGGAGCCAACATTGTTCAACACCAAAGCATGATTATGTAGTGAAGCATGCATTTAACTGACTGTCGAGCTCCCTGGCGATCGTCTCTCTGCCCAGAGTGGTGGAAGATGTCTGAAACAAACCCCAAGAGACTGTGAAGGAAGAGACGAGGCCCATTTGGCATCAGTCGCCATCCTGGGTTCAGCCTGAGGGTGAAACAACAACCAGAAACAGAGCCAGAGACTGCTCTCAGAGAAGGATCATGAAAATCTCACCGGACTCTTTTGGATAATTTGGTGTCAAACGTCAAAAATGTTACCTGCCACTTTTATTGTTGGCTCTTCTTAAATTGTTTATTTTAATAATTAGAGATGTTTTTCAGAGAGAAGACGTCACAAAACTGACATGGCCTCTACAGTGATGTTAACCACGAGGAAATTGAACCCATATGTAACAATCAGAAAATGTTTCTTCGGCCAAATCTGAGCTCCTGTTTTCACAGTAAACTCACAGTAAGGGTCATTATGTCATTGATTTACACTCCGTAATAAAAGGTGGAGGTAAAGTCAGGGGATGGATTTATCTGTGTTTGTTCTTTGGCAGCTCAACAGCTCACTCTGATCACAAATAAAAGTCACCTTAAATAATCTGGTTTTGGTTTGAACTTTAGATTCATGTGGTGAAACCTCCGTAACCTCCATGTGTTGCTGAGAGCCAGACGGCTGCACAAAAACCCAAAACATAAAACCAAAACCAATATCTATAAAGCTGTCTGGATGATGAGTTGTTCATTGTTGTAGGCCTGAAGTGATTATTGCAAAATGTGCAGCCTACATATCAAATTATAAAATAATAAACTTTATTTATATAGCATCTTTCAAAGTGCTTTATAATAAGGGCATTATACGCTTCACATGAATAGACAGAATGGACATAAAACTCATAAAATCATAGATTTGTAAAACTATAAATCATAAAATTATGTAAGATTTTAAAAGAGTTGCAGCAGCGTGAAGCGGAAAAAGAACGAGTTTCAGAGCTGTATCAGGACGTCAGAGCAGGTTATAGTAAAGTGAACAGATGCGTTCTTAGCTTTCTTTTAAAAATCTCTTTGGGGCATCACTGACAAACGCTGCATCCCTGTTCTTCTTCCAATAAACAAGTAGCAGATGATCGCAGTGTTTTTTTTTTCATAGTTGAGCTGCAGAGTTTTGAATGAGCTGAAGTCTCTCAGTGTTTTTGGGAGGCCAGTAAAAAGTGTGTAACAGTGGTGGAAAATTAAAGTTTTGCTGCATCTTGTTCATTTAGAAATGGTCGTACCTTAGCGATGTTTCCGAGGTCGTCACCTTGTTAATGTTGGACTTTAAGCTCAGATCTGAACGTTTTTAACGTTCATCAACTAAAATGTGCGTCATACGTCTACGACCTGCTGCCTTTACTCTAAATTTTGCAGCACTTCAGTAGCCGTGGCCTGAAGTCTATCATTGCTATTGACTTTAAATCCACAAAAGGAAAAGTCTTGGAGGAAAACAGAGGATTTAATAATGTGTGGACAGATTCGTTTGTTTTCACCACCAACGCTGCAAAGTTAAAGTACTAAATAATTATAATATCCCACTGCAGAGGAGCCGAGGGCTAATTTAGACTTAATAAGCCGTTACCTTTATTCAAATATGTTTTGCAGCTCCAGACAGATTTTTAAAGGTTGCCGACCCCTGCTCTGACCCAACACGTGTCTGTCAGTCCGTCACAATCCCACTTAATTTAAATATTTCTCCAGTAACTCTATTCTCTGGCGTCTCGTGGATGAGTCTAGCAGATTGGTTCTGAGGAGAATTGTGTAGTATTTGTATGATTATAATTATTATTCTGTAAACTCTTCCTGCAGCGGGCCACGCTGTCGTTTTATGGTTTCACCTTAGGATTTCAACATTAAAGGGAATAAAAGGTCTGAACTGTTCCAGCTTTATTTTTACAGTTTCACAGAGAAGGTGGAAACAATATCTGTTTATTTGAATATTTTCAAGGGTGATTGATGCCTCGTTTTCTGATCTGATGATTAAATCTGGTAAAAACACTGAATGAAATAGTTTCACTTTACAAATCAGTGTTTCTCCTACACTGTTTGGCATGTTGGAGACAGCTCTTAGCTTAGCACCTGCTAACGTGTAGCCTACTCACCTTTGTACCTGTATGGATGAGATGGACGCGACGCGAAACTTGTGATTTAAGCAGTGCGAATGAAGCGAGTGGTGCGATTTCACATCATACACTTATTCACGAGAGTTGAAAAATCTGAACTTCAGTGACCGATTCGATAGCCAATCAACATTGAGATCTGATGCTGGGGCGGTACAGGCAGAAGTTCATTCATCAGTTTAGCGATTTCACGTGCATATGATGTGAGTTATTTTTGTGTATGAAGCGAGTCAACACAAAATTTTCTAGCGTTCAAACTCACGTGGGTAACGCGACCTGAACACAACATCAGGATGTAGATTACTTCAGAGTCAGTGTTACTGCGGAGACAAGATGTTCTGGTCTTAAAGCTGCAGCAGTAACTTTTGTAAACAGAACTTTTTGTCATGTTCTCTGAGACTGTCGATACATCCACAGAGAGGAGAATGACACAGATTGTCTGTGGAAAAAAAGATGATGTTCCTCCTCCGACTCCTCTTCTTTCAGTGGCGTTCACTGGAATCAGATCGTGGCTCACTGAAAACAACCAATCAGAGCCAAGGATACTGCAAGGCAACTATCAGTCCTGTCAATCACTGCTTGTGACCTGCAGTCAAACTCTCACATGAGGCAGCGCTGATCAAATATGAATCAAGATTCTGGTACTGCCTTTTTCTCACCTCGAAGGTTTCAGAAACATTTTAGTGACTGTTGAGCTGGAAAATGAGAAATTTGCTCCGCAGTGCTTCACTTTGGCTCAACTGTCTCCATCATGGCGGCCGGGTCACAAACTTTCTCACAGTGTACAAATTGATATTACTTAATGTTTATATTTTATGCCTGTATTTTCACTGCCGTCGTCTCTGTAGTTGTTGCGCACATGGCAAGAACACCGAACTACAAATAAGATGGTTGCTAAATAAATGACAAAGCCCTCAAATAAAAAAAGCAAAGCAAACCTTATTGTTTTCCAAACCAGCCGATCCATCATGATGTAGTGTTTTTATTCAGGCTGTCAGAGTCAGACGGCCGAGCTGTTCGAGTCATTATCAGATGACTGTGGTTTGGCAGCTGTGAAACTCCCTCGTCTATCATCGTCTCATGATACCAATAACAATAAATAAAACCAAGTAGCATGACTGACTGGCAGATGATTCATCCTCACACTTCATAACACCGCACCTTCGTTACAGTCCAGTGCTGCTGTGTCCATGGAGAGTCACAGTCACTGTGTATCAAACACGGATTATCACCGTCGGCCTCTGACCTCTGGGAGGCCTCCAGAACAACGCCAGCTGTGGCCTCATCCCGTCTGAAGTAAAACATTTATTCAAACAGACACAGTGGTACGTACACCCTGTGGTGTGATGTAAGCGCCGGCCTTTTTGTACAGCGGGGTTTCAATTCAGTTCAATTCAAAGGGGCTTTATTGACATTGTGGGGACACACTTTTATTTTGTCAAAGCAAGTGTGAAAAAAAAGTAGTTTTAACATCTACCAGAATTTGGTTTGTCCACACGTAACTGCTGATTGGGTAGACTTTGACACACCCACCACACGAGACAAAACACACTTCAAAGCCTGCTGCACACTGTTTCAGAAAAACAATATACAATATTGAAACTGTTGCCAAATGGTGCATGTCTTTTATCTCTGATTAATCAAAGCAGATAAATGAATTAATTACGTGTGGTGAAATACAAACTGATGAATGCAACGTTACTTTTTTCTTAATTTAAAAAAATGTTAGTCTGAATACTTTACTGTACGTCTCCAGGTGTGATCATCAGAAGACGATGCAACGTGCTGATTAATCTGTTAACTCATCAGAATCAAACATATTCCACCAAAGAGACGTCAACAGACTGATTTGACTGGTCGATGAATAAACCGAGACACACGGATGTACCGACATGATACAGACCAGCTGGTTTGTGTTAACGTGAAGACCAGGGATGCTGTTACTACGGCCCCCAGTGCACGCCATTGTGATGGGCCCGGGTGCCCGCTAGTAACAAGTTATAAGACACACACACACCACTGGCAACTGTTTATATGTTGCCTAATGTCAGTGTTACCCAACAGTCCCTGCATACCTGTATGTGACAAAAGAAAATAAGAAATTATTCATTTAATTTAATCATTTCAATACTTTATTCATACTTTCAATAGTTAATATAGATTAAACACTAATTTGTCATCATGATGGAGATGGGTTTGCATTTTTGAGGACATCGCCTATAGCAAATGGCACCATTTTTAATTTAATGTATGTTATTTTTTTAAACACAGGCGAGTTCCAAGATGCCGATCAGAGTCATTCGCAAACCCCCACCCCACAGGCCCCAGTGAAACCACACTGCTTGCACTGTCTTTGTAAAAATATTATCTACACCCTATATAACCATATTTACGCCCTTGGTGCAGACTAAAAAAGAGCACGCTGGCGTGCAAGAGTGTTTTGTATGTTGCCAAATAAAACATTAAATAAACAAACAAATTCAGTTGTAGTCACGAGGCCGCGAGCCTGACACACAGTACAACAGCACTCCCTCTTGTGTGACATTGCTTTAAGAGATAATGTAAATAATATATTCAAAAATAAATGTAAAAACCCACATTTTGATTCATTCTCTGGCCAGACTAAATATATGTTAGTGATGTCACAGCCTGAGAGACAACCAACACAACAACATATAGTTCATCTCATCACAGATCACACTCTGCCTTTTTATTCACTCCTACACTTAATGAGTTTTTATTAATAAATGTCATACCGATAAAGTTTATTGAATTAAATTGTTTAATTGCTCGTATTTGAGATACAACACTTTTAAGGTAAACAACTTCCCCCATTTTGTGTTCTCAGTGTTCTGATTGGTTCGCTGGCTAATCGTGTGATGACGTACAGTCATGTGACTGCGGGAGTTTGACAAGCGGAAGCGGTGCTGAAGTTCGGAACAGATGGCGTCTAAGTACAAACAAACACGGAATAATAAAGGGCGGAGCAGCAAAACGAAACGCTGAAAATTAGAGAACAATGGAGAAATTATATTTCAGAAAATCGCACCGGCTGTCGCGATGTTTTTAAGAGTCGGCTCGTTAGTAAACAGCTGGAGGAGGACGATGCTAACTCTGCTAGCTAGTAGCTAAGAGCGGAACAGTAACCGTTAGCTGTTCCACCTCAACTTGAACCAGAGGAGCATCTAACGGGACCCTCAGCATGGTGACACCGAGACAGAGACCCACAGACCGGCTGAGACAGCTGCCTGTGAACGGTCTGTCCACCCCCGGAGCACACATCCGAACCAGGCAGCCGGTCAGCGGCACCACAGTGACACCGGAGCGGACAGCTGAGACCCGGTGGCGGGTAAGTTACCAGTTTAAAAGCCCCACAGTAATCTATTACTTATTTTAAATTGGGAATGTTTTTTATTTGCATGAAATAAAATTCACTGAATTAACAAAATGCCTAAATAACTGCAACAGTGAACATGTGTCAGTTGGAAAGATGTTTTCAAAACGACAATGGTCACCTGAGAAGAGGGTCAGAGAAGGTTCAAAGGTCAAAGGTTTCCACCGACTGTTGAGACCATAGATATCATATACAGATTATTGATGATTAACGTTATATAAATCTATAGTTTAGACCATAGGGATTTGCTATAATGCGACTTTCCCCCTCGTTTGTCCCCCCTGATTTTTCCCCCTGGTTTGTCTCTCTGGTTGGAGGAAGAAGTCTGATATGGTGGAAACCTGTACATAAAACAAGGGTTTAAAAGAAATGTGTCTCGGCCCTCTTATCTCCACATTACTCTGCTCTAACGTCCTCTCCCGTCCAAACTGTGTGTAGTACAAATACTTAGAAATCTGTTCTCTGACATACATGATGTGTCTCTGTCCTCTGGGGACGCAGCTGTAGTTTTGGGTCCGCTGCTCCTCGATCATATCTGTGTCTCTGTTTGAGACACAACTGATGAAATACTTTAAATCTGTTGGAGGTTAACTTGAGGTAAAGTGGAGAGGAGGCTCTCGGGCTCTCCTTCTGTCCCTCTGCTCCTACTCAGGTTTCCACATCTCTGACTTTACCTCTCCTGCTCAGGGAAAGATCAGCGCTCAAGATAAGTGTTTGGAATATGAATATACATCCTGCTTTCTAATGGAGCCCCTGTTGCTCTGTGAGTTATGAGACCATGCATTATGAATATTAATGAAATATTTTCTCCATCTGTGATGGGGAATTTTTCTTTTCCCTAAAAAGAGGAGGTGCAGATGAGGAGAGTGATCGGTCAGAGCGAGCTGCAGGGTTCAGTCACCTGTTGACTGTGTGTGGTTTGTTGATGAGTGTGTGCTGAAGGTCTGTCTGCTTTTATTTAGGCTTCATAACGAGTCATTTAATAAGTATGTAGACGACTGCAGAGACAACAGGAAGTGTGAGTCATGGATATGATACATGCAGTGATGCTATTTGATGTAAACAAACTCATGAATGTTTTGTCAGCGTTTACACGTCAATCACCATGTGCTTAAAGTCCAAACATTATGCCTTATTCTTTTAAATCCTGTTTATCTTGTGCTGCTGTTTTGTTTCTGCGAGGCACCTTCACTTGTAGCCAAGCCGCCACAGCAGCTTCCTGTCGCCATGTTGATGGAAAATATGACACTGCTGTGTCCTTTCACTTTTAAAGACTCCGAGTAGGTTCAGTTGACAAGTCAGAAATAATCTGCTCCTTATGTCAAACAGAATTAAAATATCACTGCAGTAGTTTTAGCTCCCACCTACGAGCTGAGCACACAGGTGCAGCTGATCAGACTGATGTCAGCAAGCAAGCACATCGCTAAAGCCGCCAAAGCACTTTTTAGGAGCAAGACAATCACCACAGACCTGTGGATGAAGTAAATCAAAGAACAGCGCTGCTAAACGGGTGGAAACTGACTGCAGACCTGCTTTTTAAGTCCTGTGTGTGATTTATCCTGGCTACATATGAGTAGAGGAAAACTCTGCTAGCTGCTATGCTAATTTATGCAATGTGAAATGTCATAGGCTTGTGCTAATAACGTTAGCATGTTGTATTTTTGCGGCAAATGTGTCAAGCAAAAGACAAATGTTTTGTCTGTGAATCTTGTGTTATAATGGAGCTCATTTGTGTTTGAAATTGTCTCCATTAAGCCAAGTGTAATGTGTGTTTAATGTGTGTTTATTGGGTGTTTAATGGGTGTTTTAGGTGTGTTATGAATCAATCAGATTTTACAGCACTTTACAGAAACTCCACTGCTGCTCATTGTTTTTGGAGGTGTAACTGCAGAGTGACACAGACACACCACCGCACATATATACAGTATATGTATCAAGGGGACATCATCAGGTTGACATGTTGCAAAATAATACAAGTTTAAACATGAGATCGACTACTGAAATTCAGCCATTAGTTATGATTTAAAAATTAATCATCTGACAGCCCTAACTCAAATAGATTTAGATGTGTGTTTCTGAGTATAAACTTTGTAGTACTCCTGTTTGCCAGGCAGATGCATGAAGAAAGTGTGAGCATGCGTCTGTGATCAGGGCTGTAGCCAATATTTTAGAAATGCTGAGGTCATGAGTCCTCTGAGATTTAAAGAAAAAGATAAAGCAGGAAAGAAAAACAGAAGAATAGAACAGTCTAGTTTACAGTACAGATGATGAACGATAAGTGAATGCTCTGGTTTACGTTTACAATCTAATCCAAATGTTAGAAAAACTACATGTTCCACTGTAAAAATGTATAAATTATAACTACTTTTTAAGAATGAGTCATTAGTTGCACTACTACTCCCAAGGTGATATGTAAACTCATCTTCATTTGTTCATTATTAAATAATGTATTTTGGTGGTTTGAGTTGAAGGTGTGAGAAAGAATAGTATCAGTAACATTGTTAACACTGTGCTACATTACAGAGAAATACAAAACCGTACTAATGAACCTTCATTAATATAGGCCTATATTTTATCTACAAGTGCACGTCACACACTGAGCGAGCCGCCTGTTAATGACGCTGTGGGCTAATGGGCATGTAGCTACTTCCATGTTTCAGATGATACGTCATGTTTGTAGTCGACCAATGAAGATGAGTTTACATATCACCTTGGGTTCGTCCTTCACCTTCTCAAAATGATCCCACACTTTGGATTTCCTGCCCGACATGTTATTAACTAGCCTGTGGAATAACCGCAGGTACCAGCCCTGGAAATTAACCTGACTCCTGTCTGACTGCTGAGCGTGGACACTTCCTGTGTCTGTCCTTTCAAATTAAATTCCCACATGGTCCAGTCATATAGGTTTGGATTTATTTTGACAAGGCGCAGCTCCTAATAGAGTTTATTGTTTGTTTGTTTGTTTTTTCTGCGACTAAGCAACCAGTGAAGTCTTGCTGACTAATGACCTTTCTGGTCGACTGTTCGGGGGCAGACCTGGAAATGACTTTATTCTCTCCTTCCTTCTTGTCCCTTCTCTCTCATCATGTATCTGATTCATCCTCACTCCACCTCACTTCAGTCTCTCACATCAGATGAGACGAAGGCAAATAAAGGCCAGGCCAGATACAGGCCAGATTAAATGCTAATAAACCACAGGGCTCCTCTCCTCTGCTCTCCCCTCACGTCACCTCCTCTCCTCTGCTCTCTCCTCACATCACCTCCTCTCCTCTGTTCTCCTGTCATCACATAACCTTTTACTCTCATCTCACGCTGTTAAGAAACAGGCACAGCCCTCCATCGCAGCATAAAACATACAATTTTCTGTTTTGAATTCAGAGTTGAAAACACTGATCTGAGCTGCCTCCTCACTTCTTATAAAACAGGGATGAAGGGCAGGAGGAGGAGGAGGAGGAGGAGGAGGGGTGCTGTTGACCAAACATCAGAACTCATAAACCTGTATATACTTTCGGTATAAAGTGCGGTCGGAAGGAAGAGGAGGGCGGGGTTACACTCTCTGTACAGATCATTTGGGTAAACAGAGTCCATTCCTGAGATTTAATAAATCTAAATGTATGGAAATGATTTTTTTTTTTTTTCAGACGAAGGAGATTTGGAAGGAGAGCAGTGAAAGTTAAAGAAAGGAAACAGAAACCTGAGATGTAAATGTTCCCTGGTAAAGACGACAGATTAGTGTTAAACAGTTTCTAATTTAAAGCAGACTGAGGTGATATTTTCATTAGATGTGTCCCCAGCTGAACCTGAGGGTCTGTAACAGAGCCAATCCAGGCAGAGTTTAATGGATCAGTATTGGCTAAAATGAAGCTGATCAAAATCCTGAACTTTACTGTGTTCTCATCACCTCAGCCTGCCGGTGTTCAACACACGGAGCCAGGACACTGACTTTAGATTTTGGCTATAAAAAATAAAAAATAAAAACTGTTTTATTGGCACTGAAACGAGCTCCAATGAAAAATAAAACACAGGCATCAAAAACGTCCAAGCTTCCAATTAAGACTGAAACGAACACTCGTTTTTAAACATGCACTGACAGTCTTATTATGTTTTGATATTTTTTGCATTCTGAGTGACAACTTTCACTTGCACAAAATATTATGTGTTTTTGCCCGTTTTCCAAAAAGACAATATTCCTACTGAGCTGTTTACATGGCTAATAAAAAAGGAATATTCCAGTTTCCATGCAGCCATGTGGACTCTGTTTAACATGTTGTTTATTAGAATTTAGAACATTTCACTCTTAAATACTTGATTCTGATTGGTCAATCAACAAAATTCTGCGGTGTTTATTTCTTGAGGTTGGTCAATCAACAAAATTCTGCGGTGTTTATTTCTTGAGGTATCACCGCTGCTTTGCTGCTCCGTTGCTAGGGACGCCATAGCAACGGCCTTAGACTGAGGAGCATCAAAATCAGTTAACGTTAGTCCACACAGCTCTCCCAAGCTGGCCTGAAGAGCAGGGAGATCATGTCAGTCACTGGCCATAAATGTGAGGGCAGCCTTCGCAGCTACTGGGCACCAAGCATCTCCGACCTGGTCTGGTGAACGCCTCTCCTCTGTCAATACACTCTACCAGCAATTTAATAATATTGATGCCAGTTGTAACATTTGAATGTTTTAGTAGTAAGCCATGTTCTAAGCGGGATAATGTATAGTGAGCCGGTGACTGTTGAAAAATAACTCACCGGCTCACTATACATTATCCCTTACATGGAAAAGTGGAATGGCACTGGTGCCATTTTGGCTTCTTTGTCTCAAAATAGAATTTTTACAATGTTTTCCTCTGGTGGTAGATTTGTGAGGCTGTGTGAACACAGCCTGCCTCCTTCATTCCTTCAACCACCTTCTTGAAAAGATCGGTGTTATATTTGTGCATATGCAAAAACAACAGCTAGTTATTTCTGCACAACTCACAGAGCTGAGTGTAAACACGTAAAAGGCCGTGTGCAACAAACCCAACTGAAGCATATTCAGAATGTGCTGTGCACATGTCTAAATAATGCTCCTATACCCTGAATAATATCATCGTATCCCACATTTCAATCAGAAAATACTGCATTCAAAAAAAGGGCCAAATTCAAAATTTCCAAACAGAATATGTTATTTACATGACCCCAGTTAAAGTCAGAATATTGCCATATTTGGAAAAATGGTTGAATATTAGTGTGCATCAACAGACACATCAACAGGGTCCAGCACAGGACCGGCAGCATGCAATTTACCAGGTTTGACAACACCCAACTCAGTCAGATTAGCTTTAACAATAGCTTTAATGCTATCTTTACGCTTATCACCAACATCCAATTTGAAATGCTCAGTGATTTTAAGCAACTGATCACGCGTACAACGCTCCAAAACCTCCTCCACACTAGCCATGGTTAGCAAATAGCACCATCTACCCATCCAGAACGCACAGACTACACAAACCAATTGGTTTGTGACAAAACCAGATCGCAATAGCACACTGAGCTCACGCAGCCCCCACACAGCCAAAACGCCACCGTAGCCCCGTCCCTCTAACTGCCTAACCAGAATCTAGCTAAGCTCCCCCCTAGTCTTCAGGTGTTACTTGTGGTGGGTTTTTATGCACTAAAGCCCGTCAGCCCGGCAAAGCAACCATAGAATGGCGACTCGGCTGCAGCTCCGGATGTGCTCCTGAGACAATTTGCTCCAGCCACTTTCACGCCACACTAACACCCCCCAAACGAACTCCAAAGGGAACTTGCTCTTAAGCCTTACAGGGACAGAACAACAGCGACTTACTACGGCCGTGCACAGGACCAAACAAACTCAGCGCACAAAAAAAAAAAAAACCCAACACAGCCTGGCGACAAAACACTCTCCTCAGAGCAAACAGACTTCTTAACGCTGCTTAACCAAAATGACAAACAGACTTACCACGCTTGTCAAACGTCTCCCAACAAAACACAGACTGCGCAACTCATTCACAAAAACGAGGTGCATCACTTACTACAGCTACAGCTGATCTCTGATGTCACCGAGGTTGGACGAGCCCCCATTTGTCACAGCCCGGCTCTGAGGCAGCGACAAAGATGGGAGACAAGACAGGTTTTACCATGCAAAAAATAATGTATTTATTTACAAAAATAATCAAACTAAGGTAAACGTGAAAGTCAGTAATCAGTAGTGTCAGCATGGGTGGATGTGTGGAAATGTATGGAGAAAACAACAAAACAAACAGCAGCAGCCCGCTGCTCCGACCAGACCAGCAAGAGGGAGATGACAAGCAGGAGGGGAGCTTTTAAGAGCCCACACAGGTGTGGCTCATCAGGCTGATGAGCCCATCAGCTGATCAAGCTGGCGACAGCCTCCACCCTGCTTCCTGCAAGAGAGAAAACACAGCAGAAAAGGGCAGGGACAACTAGTGGTGCGGAGGGGTCGTCACAAAACATAGTAATAATAATTCCTATAATATTTTGCAGTTACTATCACTAATATCATTACTGAGTGTTGTAGTGAACCCAATAAATATAAAAGGAAGAAAGGAGAAAAAACATATATGCATTTATTGAGGAACGCCACTTTAACACTTTAAAACACTAATTTATGAATCAGGACCCTCAGTGCTCAGATCAAGTTGGTCTCGTCAAACAATGGGCTTCAGTCACCAACCGTTCTAACTTACACAGCTTTCACAAAGAGTCTGGCATTCAGCAATGTTTTATTGGAATTTGTTCTTAGGTAAGAACAGAATTTACTAGGGCTGTAGTCAACCAAAGAAAATCTTAGTTGACTGAAGTCGTACATAATCTTCAACTAATTGATTAGTCGTGGGAAAAAAAAAAAAATCTGCACGTTATTTTTACTTCTGCAGTGGTGTGTCTGTGTCACTCTGCAGTTACACCTCCAAAACACTAGTTGGCGGTGGAGGACTGTGTTAAGTGCTGTAAAGTTTAGTTCAAATCAAACTTTATTTATTTAGTTGACTCAAAACACACATTAAACATGGCTTAATAGAGACAATTTCAAACACAAGTACACAAATCAGCTTCACTATAAATCGCAGAATTGACAAACACTTGTCTTTATCTGGACACATTTCCCCCACCAATACAACATGCTAACATTATTAGCACAAGTCTATGGCATTTTACATTGTGTAAATTAGCCTAGCATCTAGCGATCTTTTCCTCTTCTCATATAAAACCAGGGACAACGGCAACACTTTACAAGGGTAACGGTACATAATTTGGCTCCATTACAACTCACAACATTCACCGACAAAACAACTGTCTTACACTAAACACGTTTTCCATGCAAATACAACATGCTAACGTTATTAGCGCCAGCCTATGGCATTTTACCATGCTAACGTTATTAGCGCCAGCCTATGGCATTTTACATTGTACATTAGCCTAGCGACGAGCGGAGATTTCCTCTGTTCATATGAAGCCAGGATAAATGAAGTATAAATCCCTGAAGGATAAATCACACACAAGACTTAAAATGCTATTTCAGTGGAGGCTTTACTGTCTTCACAATTTATTGTTTCTTGTCTGTGAAATACAAGTAAATACAAGCTTCGTTTCCACTGAGGGAAATGGTGTCAGTATACAGAAAGTGACAGGAGGTCTGCGTCACCGCGACGCTGAGCGTGAGGGTGGGCGAGTTCAACATTGTGTAAACAACGGGGGTGTTTTGAAAACACCCCCATTTTCACAGGTAACTTGTCCCCTCCGCCGCAGGAAATAATGGATTAATCCTGGAAAGCTTTTTCTCTATATGAAAGTAACACAGCGATTATTTGACCAATGAGAATTTGGTTGGACGAGAGCATATCGACCAAATAATCGACCAGTCGACCAGGAGACTACAGCCCTGGAATTTACGCACGGTTAAAAGCACATTTGGGCTCATTCCTGTGGTAATTATGACAAAATTACACACAAATGTCTAACAGGATAAAATAATAAAGGTCAAAGGTCAGCTTGACTGTGACATCATCATGTTTTAACGTCATATCTCAGACAGAAGGGGAGACATTTGGTCAGATACTGAATTGGTGACTCTAATCTTGAAACTTTGGTCAGATACTGAATTGGTGACTCTAATCTTGAAACTGCTGATTGTATAGATCTTCTGTGTGACTGTGACTGTCAGAGACACTGGACTGGTGGGCGGAGTCATACAACCACGGGGCGGACTGGTGGGCGGAGTCATACAACCACAGGGCAGACACGTGGACGGAGTCATACAACCATGGCGTGGTAATTCTCGTTCATGTTTGGAGTCTGGTGCACCATCCACTTCAGACCTTCGGTTGGGCATTCTTGACATTATTCTTCCAGCTTTTCCTCTTCATCCTCAGTTTCCATGTTTTCACACAGCTCCGCAGTCTCGTGCCCTTTTATGGGGATTTGCAGGGAGTTTATACTAATTAGGATGAACTTCTGAGGACAATGGGATTCTTCATGATAAGAACACAGATGCGAACAATTCTGCTGTTTAAGAACACGTCATGAATCTGAGGGAGACTTTTTTAGGACCTTTCTTTAAAACAAATTAAAGAAAATACTTGGACAGATTAAAGGGAGTGAGGCCCAATGTGTGTCAGATTTAGAAGCTGCAGCTCTGGATATGTCAGATATGTAAAATGAATATACAAGTAAATGTAAGGTGGTTGGTTATCTGGTTTAACTAACCCGTCACATCGGCCGTCTGATAACTGGTACTACAAAGCTGGTTATCAACCAGTTCAGTCAACTCTGGGTTTTCCTATCAGCCACAAGTGTGTTCATGTAAAAGAGGCGGGGCTGTTAATTACAAGTGACATCATCAGAACCATGAATCAAGGAGGCTGCTTCATGTCATATGAGATGAAACGGCCAGTAAAGGTCGATCAGGACGTCCCTCACTTTAATATAAAACACACTCATTGGTCACTTGAGACTGCACTTATTTAAATTACCTTCATCTGCAGATCATTTGAGTCAATTGAGTCATTAAAACTTAAAGGAAATGCAACATGTGTATCATCATTCAAAACAGGGATCTTTTTATTGAGAGCATTAGTTGTGCTGATTTGTCACGCTTGTTTTCTCCAGTCATACATGTGTGTGAAAACCTGGACAAGAAAGAAGGAGAGTTTTAGAAGCTGCAGCTCTGAATATGTCAGATATGTAAAATGAATATACAAGTAAATGTAAGAATCAGTAACAGCAGTTTTTTTTAGCGAGTGCTGTTGTTGGACTGAGAGAGTAGATGAGGCCACTGGGATGTTGAGAGGTTGTTTCTGTCTTTCCACTTCATTAAAATTGTCTTTTTAGCATTAGGGCGACCAGTACAGGTTGTTGATGTATTAGTGGTGGTTCACCTGGTGAGAGATCACCCAGCAGACACACAGAGATACAGACTGGAATGCTGTGGCCTGTGGTTGAGGATACTTTGTGTGTTATGTTTGTCCAAAATGTTTGAATGTGGGGGGCAAAGCCAGGTGGCATGACAGTAGTCAACAGTAGTGTTTGATGTGCAGTGTGTACAGGTGTCATTGTCTGTGAGTCCCATATAGTGTACTTTATATGGTGTCAGGTGAACTGTGTGTAGAACTTTGTGATGAATAAGCTGCAGTTTGGAGTTAAGCCTCATTTACACTGCAAGCAACGCGTTTGCGAAGCGGTCCACAGGCGTAGCGGCAGCACACATGTATTCACACCAAAACAGGACAGACACGTCATGCAGGGGCCGCTGTTGTCCCGTCAAAATACAAACCACACCGAACAGTGCAAATCTCCAATAAACCCCAAAGAAGAAGTGAGTTTGGACCCAAACCCCAGGGTGGACAGGTTCGCGCGCCAATGATTATTCCAACGCTTGGAGAATTAATATTTAGCACTACAAATGGGTAAGTAGTCTTTGTCTGCTTTGTATTCCTACTAAACACGACCTCTCTAGGCCACCGTAGATGACGATTTTTTTGTTGAATACAGCGACCATTTGCTCGCGACTCATGCAAAAATTGGAGTCTCTTCTATTTTCGAGCTTGCTCGCGAAAGCAGCGCGGTGTGAATGCTCTAACCTGTTAACATGCTCGCAGAAATGAAAACGTGAGTAAACAGTGACCATTAGCGAGCGCTACGCAAACGCATCACTTGCGGTGTAAATAAGGGCCTAAGGGTCATTGAGAAGATGTTTTTATAGATGTTCATCCAGGAGGACAGTTGAACCTTTTTCTCTGTCTTGGACTGGTGGTGGGAGGTCATTGTCTGTCCTTATTAAAGGTTTCTATATTTTTGAGAAGTGTTTGTTCTGGGAGGTTCTGTGTGTTTGGGTTGACTGATCTATGGGTCGTTTACAGATGGTTATTAATGTGGTGATTTGATCTTTTAAACAGTGTTTCAGCTGTGAATACTGCAGGGAGCTGTTATTATCACTGTTGCATCTTTGTTTTAGCGTCTCATAGGAAATGATTGAGCTGTGATCACATAATTGTTCCAGATGTGTAACTGCTGCTTTTTTCCATGAACTGAATATGAGTGGTTGTTTTTGATCATAACGTCCGGGTTGTGCCAGATACTACACCTGAGGCCTGCACTATCAAGCCAGTTCAGCTTACCCAGGATATCTTTTGGTTATCTGGTTTAACTAACCCGTCACATCGGCCGTCTGATAACTGGTACTACAAAGCTGGTTATCAACCAGTTCAGTCAACTCTGGGTTTTCCTATCAGCCACGAGTGTGTTCATGTAAAAGAGGCGGGGCTGTTAATTACAAGTGACATCATCAGAACCATGAATCAAGGAGGCTGCTTCATGTCATATGAGATGAAACGGCCAGTAAAGGTCGATCAGGACGTCCCTCACGTTAATATAAAACACACTCATTGGTCACTTGAGACTGCACTTATTTAAATTACCTTCATCTGCAGATCATTTGAGTCAATTGAGTCATTAAAACTTAAAGGAAATGCAACATGTGTATCATCATTCAAAACGGGGATCTTTTTATTGAGAGCATTAGTTGTGCTGATTTGTCACGCTTGTTTTCTACAATCATACATGTGTGTGAAAACCTGGACAAGAAAGAAAGAGAGTTTTGTGGTTTTGGTATGAGCTGGCGAAAGAAAGAGAGTTTTGTGGTTTTGGTATGAGCTGGCTTAGAAAGCAGTCAAGCCTCCTTTATGAGGTCAGGATGCCAAATTTTATTCTCAAAATTTTGCCTCCAGCTGCTCTGAGGACTCCACATTGTGACCATATCTTTGTATGATGCCATCTGGTTTGACGCAATATTTAACAAGGCCTGTAACCACTTTCTCTTTCCTCAAACAAACAAATTGACAACAAATCACATCATATTTCCTCCTCCACCTTGCAGATGATGTTTCGTATTATTTTAATAAGTCTCTGATGTGCACTTGGTTAGCTCGAAATTTATAACTTTTTCCAACCATCAAAACCTGAAACTCAAACACCTGGAATCACAAATCAACTCTGTAAAGTTTACGTCAAGTTTCTCTGTTTACTCATGCTGCTGCGTACAACCCTAAAGAATTCCTCAGTCCGTCGTCCTCCACCCCGGAGCATTTAAGAATTCCTCCTTAAATGGATCTGAAGAGCTGCATCAAACCAAACTAATAACAACAAAGTAAATCAGAAACAGCTCTCTGATTTCTGTCTTGGCTGCAGCTCCAATACGACCTCAGAAATCCTTCATTGGACGTTTACTGTGATCCTGATTCCAAACATCCTGAACCTGGACGGATCATGTTACGTAAGACTTTGTATAATTACAAGATGATTACACTGACGTCTACAAACACACATATGTAACAGGACATAAAAATACCACCAGAGATCCACTTAGCTGGAGTTTGTCATGAAAAATCGTTAATGCAGCAGCCGATAGTTTGTTCAGTTTTCGTGGTGCTACAGATGTTAACAGTCTCATTGATGAAGAGGATCATGTGATATGATTGAAAGCTTCAGAACAGACACTGAATGGACCTTGAATATTGATCAGTACCACTCAGTCTTCTAGGGCTGAAACAATCTGATTAGCTGGGTTATTATCAGCCCCAGTAGTGATAGGTTGGGTATCGGTCATAATGTCACTGATCTACTTTAAGTGTGTTTGTGAGTGTCATCATCAAGTATTGTGTTTCCTGTTGTTCTCTGTCATTTATTCTATCATCATTGGTCTTCTCAGTTTTTGGTGGCGGAGCGATCTCTGGTCTCGCGCAGCCCGGTCACCAGAATACAATGTTGGCATTGGATGTTTTTACAAACCACAGCATGTGACATTTGTACATTTTATATGTACATCTTTAAATATCTAAAGTGATGTAGTTCAGAAAACATGTTTGAGCTGAGTTTCTCATTAGGAGGGAAGGATGGTGGGTGCATGACACCGAGAGACAGCTGCCAAGCAGCAAACTACTGTTGAACACTTAACACAAAAGGTGTTTTAATGAGAGGTTGGGACTGGGGCCGTCCCAAACGATTCTTTTTCTAGCGATTAATCTAGTGATTATTTTTTCAATTAATCAACTAATCTAACAATTAATTTTTTAGATTAGTTTAACGATTATTTTTTCCGATTATCGATTATTTTTCCATTATTTGATTAATGAGGCAATTTAAACAATATGAATACCAAAACATTTCTTATTAACATTAACATTTATTGAAACATCAGTGTTTCCCCTACCATTATATTAGCCCCCCCCCCTCACGAAGGTCAAGTTAATTTTATTTAATTTTATTTTCTGTATAGCTCCAGATCACAACAGAAGTCATTTAAGGTTACCTTTCCTATAGAACACAGGGGAGCACACTAGCGGTTCGGGCTGCATTTTCCTGACCAAACCCGACCTGAGTGAGACAATTATAACCGAGCCTGGCCCAAACCCGCAGCACAGCACTGTGCACACAGTCAATGGAGCTGAGCCTGTGTTGCGTTCAGGCGTTGTCACATAAAATAACAAATTGCAGCACTTCAATAGGCCATAGCACTATAACACAGTACTGCTGCTGCACGCTGCCATTTTTTTTGTTTGAACCGACGCATCAACACAAATAATTTGCGTTGACGTATTTATGTAGTCAGTGACGTCGATAACGTCGCCGCGTCGCCCCAGCCCTAGTTGGGACATTTTCTGCTGTGGTTGTTGCCACGCAACCGCTTTGTTTTTCTAACAGCATTTCGGGACATGTCCACCCGTGTTTTTAACGACAAAAGCAGTTTTTCTTTAATGAGAGTTCAGGACATGTCCAGCTGTGTGTGTAGCTACAAAAGCGAGTGTTTTTTTAACAAGAGTTTGGGACATGTGTAACTACATTTATATCGACATTGTCGGGTATTTTTTAACGAGATTTCTGGTCTGGTCTCGCCACATTTATAGCAACAAAGACATGTATGTTTTTTTAACAAGATTACAGGACGTCCAGCCGTTGTTCTAACGACAAAAGCAGGTATTTTTTTCGTTTGTATGTTGTTGTTTTTTAACAAGAGTTCGAGACCTGTCTAGCTGTGTTTATAGCAACATAAGCATCTTTGTTTTGTTTTTTTTATGAGCGTTCAAGACAAGTCCAGCTGTGTTTTCTACAAAAGTGGGTATTTAAGAGTTTGGGACATGTCCAGTGGTTTGTTGCCACCAAATTGTGTATTTTAAGCCCAAAACAAGTTTTCCTAGTGGTTTTGCGGCCTAAACTTAACATACCCTTTGTTATCTTGCCTAAGTTTCACATAATGAGGTGTACAGATTTTGAATTTGTGATAAAGGAGCAACTGGTTTTGGTAGAGTTTAAATGTGTGAAATAGTATAAATAGTAGGAATGCACCACATACCCAACCACAAGCATCATCACTTCTTTGTAGCTGCAGTTGTCCACGAGGAGTTCTCACCTTCGGTGGGGTGTATTTCCTCAAGCTTCATGTTGTTGTGCTGTCGGTCGTAGTAGCTGAGGTGTTTCAGACCGGAGGTTTGAGGACTTGTTTTTTGCAGTGGAAAGAGTTTTAGTGCGACTACCTGCAGCAGCAGAGTTCTTGTCATCTTTCCTCCTGACAAAATCAAAGTAATGGGAATATTTCCAGCTGCTGAGGTCAGCGTTTCCAACTAGCCTGCTGCTTTATGACGTGCATGCGCAGCACGACGATTATCAGAATGAGTCCAATGATGTGATGTTGTATTTCAAGTCAGTAGTGATGTGATAGCAAAAGTAACAATGTAACGAGAAGTGTAGTTGTGGAGTAACTGTGATGTTCTCACTGAAAACTTATGAGTAATTAGTTACACTACTCGTTACTGGGAAAAGCGATATTATGTTACTGCCCAACACTGGTGATGGAGCCCTGCTATTTATCCTCACACACAACAGGAAACATCGACCCCTGCCATCAGTGATGTCATCTTATTTGCCAAGGAGAAGGAAAATATGGACTGATACTGATACTCAGCCGATGAACACTCAGTCTGTGTTCTCCTGACTTCCTTTGAAGCTCGGCAGCATCCAACATGATACTGATGGACTGACTGCTGCTGCTTTCAGTACATGGCTGGTGTCAACAGGATGAAACTGTGCTAACTGAGGCTCTGATGATGAGTGCTCACTGAGGGGGAGTTTGAGGTGTTTGGGGAAGTTCAGTCCTGCTGGGGTTTTGTGGGTTGAGGGTTTAAGTGGGCGTTTGGCATCCAGAGGGCAGGAGGTGTGTACCAGACCAGAAGCGTCTGCTGCCGGCCTCAGACTGTAAGATGTGGTGCGTCCTCCAGCAGAATACCCGCCGGCTCGCGATTTGAAAAACAGCAACAACAAAGCGAGAAACACTTCCTGGATCGAATCAACCTCACTTAAACACTGAGGGGTAATTATACAAGCCAGACGACCGCAGATCTGTTTTAACACGTGTTTGTGTCAATCTGTGTTTCCAATTATTCAGATACAGAGATGAGATCTTCATACGGTTCAGTAGCTGAGAGGAGAACTTTTTTTTTTTTTTTTAACAGAAAAGGCCATCTGTGTGAGCCCCATAGGAGGATTCCCTATAGTCCATCATGCAGATAGAGCATTCATCAGTGAGGAAGAATTGGCAGTGTTTCATCCTCCTACATTTTGCCTGACATGCACCATATGTTGAAGTTTTCACAGCACAAAGAGGAGGACAGCATGGGAAAAAACACAAGAAGGACTCAGGTCTTTGACTGTAGTAAAAGTGGCAGTATCACTCAGTAAAAATACTCTGTTACAAGTAAAAGTCCTGCGTTCAAGATTTCAAAGTCGAAAAGTTAAAGTAAAAGCACCAGTGGTATCTTACAGAGTTATTTTATTATAGAGCATATTATTGGACATCAGCCCAGTCAGCAGAGGAAAAGATTGGCATTTCTGCAAACCATGAAACTGTCTGTTCATCAGTTTCATTTGAACCATATCAACATTTATAAAGTGACTTAGTTGTGATAGTATGAGCAGAGTTTGTCATCTGGAGGTGGAGGGGACAGAAGGTTTAACGACTAGAGGTCGACCAATAGTGGATTTTTAAATTCAGATGCAAGAATAGTTTTGATCAGGAGCCAATCCAACAGAGTGCCCCAGGAATGAGTCCTGAAACCCAGACATGATTCAGCATTTTACCACTCCTGGTTCCCTCGTCTTGAAGTCAGTGGGTTTTGAATGTGTTTTTGGTTAAATGTCTGAAATAAGATCTGTGGTTAACACAAGCTGGAGAGACTTTCACGTAGTTCTGACATAAGATTCGTCAGTAAATATCCCACCGTGAACTTTGAGGCTTTTATGTGTTTTTAAAAAGGCGATCACCACCAAGTGGCTAAATTAGACGACAGAACATCATCATGCCGAACATGGCTTTACAGTCTTGTTGTGGTGGTGATGTTAAGTCATGTCCAAGCCTAACATTAGCTTTGTACTTCTGGTTGTATTTAAGCTTCAGTAATCATGAAAATGGTGTTCATTTGTGAAGATTGTCTTGAAGTATCATAGATGTTTGTTTGTCACAGAGATTGTTTTCTGCAATAATCCAGAGTCCAATGGAAAAGTCCGACTGGCTATTTGACAAGGGAACCAGGGCGACGCTAACTTCCACGTCAGCCAACAGAAAAATGTCCCTGGAGCACTTTATGGTTGATTAATTGGCCGATATCTTTCCACCTCACCCTGCAATAAATTCGCTAAACATCTAAGATCCTCAGGTACACAACATCACATGGACTTTGTGTACGGAGCATCCATCTTAAAACAGTGATCAGAGATGGGCGATCCACAACAACACGAGTTGAAACAAACAATCAAGAACTCGCTGTACTTCTGATCTGTAACGTTGACAGGAAGTGACCACCATGAGACGGTGTATCATCTCTAGTCAACAACTCTCTGTACTTCCGTTCTGATTTGCAGCTTTTCAGACTTATTTTGTGGCTGAATATAATTTGTAGCTTCTTAAAATCTGAATGAGGATAGTGATAGTGAGATACTGGCTACAGTGATGAAACAAAACCAGCATCAGATGGACTGTATTCATAATCAATACGCCACAATAATATAAATAACCAGCGGCAATTCATCAGTCAATGAGAATGTGTGTGTGTGTGGGCGGAGCATAAGCACATACAGCCAGCAGCAGCGGCGACCCACTGTCTGACACCGGCACACCGTGAGGACAGAAACAGAGGGCTCGGTGGGGACATGGAAAGTCCATGACCAAACGTGGACATGTGACGAGATCGCAGTGAGGATGAGTCGGCTACAACATGATGAAGGAAACATCAAAGAACAGAGGAAGGAAAAGTATGTTTATATGAGAGGATGTGAAAGATTTAGAGTTAATTGCACATTTTTCTTTTGTTTTCATGGTTCCTTTCATTGAAGATCAAACTCTCCCTCCCTTTCTCCGTCTCAGGAATGTTGATCCGGCCTTCGACTGCTGGACAGTAAATACGAGGTGGATTTACAGAATTAGGAGGTTTTTCATGCTCAGACCCATCAGGATTCCTTGTTCATGGGAGATCACAACATCTGTCTGTCTCCTTTTCGTCTTGTTCAACAAATCAGCAGGCAGTTGTTGTGTCTGTCTGTCTGTCCGCCCGCCCCGCTGCAGTAGAAATCACATTAAGTATGTCCTCACTTCCCATTCTTTACCTCTTATCTAGTAGACTGAACAACACTTTTGTTTTCCACAGTCAACAACCTGATCAACTTTATGGGAATGAGATGTGTCACACTGCATGAGGCAAACATCACACCAAATACTGATTCTTTAATGTATCTGTGACCAAAGATTCTTTTCTGTCGCACTAATCATGTGAAATCCTAATAAATAATTAAAAAAAATTTTTTTTTTTTTGTTACCAGACTTTGAGAGAAATTTACCTTTTGAGTGCAAAATAAATCTTATATCTTTAACTTAGACCTGTGAAAATGGATACAAAAAAAAAAGTGTTGCTTTTTAAACTTTTGTTTAGTGCATGTTCAACGATAAAAAGACAATTAAACTAAGGAAATATCAGTGACGAATAAATGCATATGTAATTTTACTGTCATGTCTATAATATGTCAGAATCCACAGTGTATGCAGTTATAACGAGCCAGCCGTGTTAATGTCCAGCACCACAGCGTTCCCTCCTGTGTGATGTTTGTCTCAGAGTTCTTATCTCTGCGTGCACCTGGTGGCAGAAAATTACCTGCTGTAAATGAGCTTTAATTGCAGGGTTTCACTGAAGCGTTTAACCTCTGTAACACAAGGCGATAATGATGAGGAGGTATTTTCTGATCAGTTTCCCAACCTGACCCCACCCCTCGACCCTCTGACCCTCCACCCCCCTCCCTTCACCCATTTGAGTCTGAACGATGCTGCGCTTTAGCCAATCACAATGAAGGGGGCGCGGCCGAGACCTGCAAGTGTCCCCAGGAAATGTGTACCTACAGAAACAGCAAGCTCCGTGTCCATAGCGACCACTCCACCCAAAACGCCGTCTCGTCAACGTGGAAAAATTTTTTTTTTTCCAGCGGATGTCTGAGCTACAACATGATTGAGCTAACTGGAGTAGTTTCATGTCGTATCCGACAACGGGAGGCTTTAAACAGATGACGTCCTGATGTTAGCTTTGCTAACTGTCCCTGTCAGCAGCAGCCACTGATGCTTTCTAGACATAGTGATTTCCCATACCTGAATAAATACCACACATAGCAACACAAAACTGCTTTGCTAGCTCAAACATGTTGTAACTAAGATATCCGCTGGAAAAAATATTTTGTTCACGGACCGTTTATTGAGTTATTACCTTATTTTTATATAGTCCATGGTTATTACAGACACCACTAACGGCTAACGTTAACAGCTAACGGTTAGCCCATTTAATCTACGATAACCATGCTAATTACAAAACATGCACACGGAAATAGTAACGTTTGTTCAATCATTGTGTTTATAGACTTAACAAACATCAGATTAGTCTACACGGTGATATAGTGACATGAAAAATGTGAGATATATAGCTAAACTCTGCTGGTTTTCTACCCGAAGTATTTGTAAACAACACAGCGATTCCTTGGGGGCACCGCCGGAAGTAAAGGGCGTGAGGCCCCTGCACTTCCGTTAGTCGAAAAACTCTGGGCTGTGCCTCCAGAGGTAAAGGAAGAAATGTTTTTTTTTTGTTTTTTTTTACCGATGGATTTCCAGATTGACTTTAAACTGACTCCACTAACACACAGGAAACAGCATTCCAGATTGACTTTAAACTGACTCCACTAACACACAGGAAACAGCACATGGGATAGGTTAACCTTCAGGTCTTTCTGTCAGAGAGGCCTTTCTGGAAGGAATCTTTTTATTTTAACCCAAACCATCATAATTTTAATAAAACTTCAGGACTATCAGTCTCAAAGTCCTGAAGACAAACTTGTGTCTCAAAGTCCTGATGACAAACTTGTGTCTTTAAGTCCCGAAGACAAACTTCTGTGTCAAAGTCCTGAAGACAAACTTGTGTCTCAAACCTGACAGACACTGTAAAGATGAGCAACTGGGGAGACAAGGAATTGCGCGTCCTCCTTGCTCTCTCAAACGAAGAGGCCATTAACCGTCAGATGACGGGGACGTTGAAGAACGGGCTGACTTATAAAAGAATCGCCGAAGGCCTGACCAGCAGCGGCTTCCCTCCCACGTCACTGTTTACGTCACACACTGAGCAACACGTTTTGTTACCTGCTCACGCCCCCCATTGCCCCGAAAAAGGCACATTCTGCATCAACAAAAGTAGGTAGGCAGCATTTTGCTGCACTCCCCGATTTTGTTTTTATACTGCCAATGCTGAAAGAAGAGAAAAGGGCTAAAGATACAAAACAGAAAACCTCAAATTCATCACAGTGCAGAAGCTGGATGCAGGGCAGAGACGTTTGGGCATTTGCTTCAAAATATATTAAAAGATTTATTGATTATTAATCAGTGTTTGTCCCTGACTCCAGATCTGTATAGGCAGCTCAACCACAGAAGAGTTCTGAAAGCTCTTTTAACATAAAACAGATTTTTAACAGTGCACTGCTGCTTGACTGATAATACTGATTCAACATCCTTTTATAAAAATATTACTTTAGCTTAATTTGATTAATTCTCTGTAAATCCTTTGTCTCTCTTCACGTGGAGGTCAAAGGTCAGATCTGTCTCCTTCAGGGAAAACTTGAAACAGGAGAATGAGTCTGGGCGTCGGTTGTGTTTGAACTCTTTCTCTCTCTCTGGCATGAATTTACTCTAAGATCATTCATCAGGTTGACTGTGGAGTAAAAATACCACAAGATGTAGAAAACTAATATTATCACAGTGTCCTTACTGTATTCATCTCTTTACACTGAACTTTTCCCACCAGTGTTCTCCACACTGACGTGTATGAGCTCATCTTCTTCCTGTAGATAAACACAGTGAGCTCACAACCAGCTGGAGTTAGGGAGATCTAGAAAACACACCTGGAAGGATCAGCGGCCATCAGACTGCTGCCTGCAGCTCATTTCACACAGACGATAACAGGAACATGTTATTATCTCTGCCAGGTGTAAATCAGGAGGAGGTCATATGTGTGTGTGGTTCTGTCTGTCCTCAGCCAAACTCGCAAACTACTGGACCAGTCAGCCTCATATTTTTTGTGCAGGTTGGGGGTGTAACAGTACACAAAATTCCAACACATCCTCACTGTGACCTCGTCACATGTCCACGTTTGCTCATGGACTTTCCATGTCCACATATGACGTCCAAGGTACCCTGGGTGTGTTGGTTGTTGACGTTCTGGGACGCCGTGTCAACTTCAGCCTGTTACATGCATTGTCTGTTTTCAAAATACACTTCTGTTTTCACAGGAAATGTACAGTTTGCATACAGTCTCTTTCAAAATAAAAGCACTACGTTGGTACAACACTGCCAACTGATGTTTTTCCCTTCAACAACAAACACACATGATTACGTTCAGGAGAAAAGAACAGGGTTGGACTATATAATCAAACGGGAAGTGCATACCGGCCTTCCAGATGAAAGGCAGTAGTTGTTGGGCCCATCCACCACCCCTCCCACTCGCCCTGCTCTGACTTTTCAGTGCCTTAACTTCTGTTGTTATCACATCGTGTATTCCCCTGATGCTGCCGGGCGCTGTTTAACAATTATGGGTCAGGCAGTGTATCATGTCGCTAGTTTCGACGACTTCGGAGTGAGACTGGGTTGAAAATTCATAGTTGGGTTGGATACAGTGCTGTCACGGTTTGGTACGTTTTAAGTGCAGCAAAAACGGAGAAATACCAGATAAATTTCCTTGATTTTTAAATGAATTAAAAAACAAACAAACATATAATTTGGGCTTTTGTTGTTTTGTACAAAGCAGGAGTTAGCCTACAGTCTTGCTGAAATGGACTTGTTAAAGTCTGGGTAAAGCAAAATCAGTGATTTCTTTCGAAGCACTTTACACACGTTAGACCAGTGGTACCCACTGTGTCTGGCCATGGGGTCCAGATTTCTCCTTAGTCATTAGTTTGCGGTCCCATGAGCTCTCTGAACTCTTCCAGTCTAATAAACATATAAATGAACATCTCTGTTAAATGACACAGTCATATAAACACAAGATAAACAGCCCTCACTAACGAACTTTTCAGAGTTTCTGGCTGAATCAGCTGCCAGTTACTGCTCACTGCTGTGGGTGTGAGCTTTGTGCTAACATTAACTGCTGGATGAGAGGCTGTAGTCACACAGCAGCACTCGTGCCTTGGTTTGGCTGCTGAGTCTGTGGCCAGTTGTTCTTTGGCTCGGGGGTCATGTATGTTACTGTGCTACTGAGTTAGCTGCTCGGCAGAGTCTGTGGCTGTGTGGTGGCTCGTTCTTTGGCTCAGTGTGTTTTTATCCACCACTCTCTCACCATCGCTCTCATGAAACCAAAGTGGCTCCAACAGCCGGTTATCAGAGTATCTTCTTTTTCTGGTCTGGTTATGGTGTTCTTAACCATCTTGTAACGAGCTAGCTTAGCATAGCTGCCTCTCAGTGTGTCTCACCGCAGTAGGATGTCCTGGTTTGGGACAGCTTGTTTCTTGTTCTGTCCTGTGGGCTGTCTTGTTGAGAACATTATATTAAATACAGTTTAATCGGTAGATTTTTATTGTCCAAGGATTGTCCATTGGATAGTTCAACGTATAGTTCGGTTCGTAATGCGTACTGAACCGAAAGCCTCAATAGTTGAAAAACCTCTTTTATTCACTGTTGTATTTTGTCACTGACGGCTGACTCCTCCCTCCTCTTAACCAGCCAATAGAGACTGCACGTGTTCCACAGATGTGCTCAGCTGAAAACAACCAGCCGTACCGTCTGTTCCGGGACACATTTTAGCCTTTGTCACGGCTCAAACGCTGACATTCTCATTTTGAACTGAAGCGTCTGCAGATGAATTCCATACCTGACATGTTAGGATCCTCCGCAGTAAGACACCATACCAGATGAATGAGTCCCCATTTTTGTTCTCTTTGCCGCCATCTGAACTGTAGGAGAGTCGGTAGGGACACTTCCACCTATCACAACTGCACCACATACCGGTTGCCGTGGCAGCGACCGGGTTTTGTTCTGGTTGCTGCCACGGCGTCATACATTCATCCTTATTATTACATCATATCTATATTTCAAACACAACGCCTGTTAGCAGGAGAACTCGATCTGCTCTGTGTAACACACCACAGCGCCATCAGAAATAGATGAGGCGTGTGTTTCTGGGAGTAGAGTGGCTGCGATCAGCCTGGGCAGCCGATTGGTCACCTGGTGGAGATCTGCACTCTGCTGAGAGCACCTGAGAGTTCTTTCTAAAGTGGAGAAAGATTTAACTGTGATGTAAACTGCTTTTTCTGTTTTCCTCAGTCAGCAGATTTGTCTTTGTGCATCTAACCAATCCTCCAAATTAAACAACACAATACTAGATGTTCCAGACAACACACATGACGCTACCAATGACAGAACATTTCCAAAATAAAACATGACAACACCGTGGTTTAGGTTTGGTTTAAAACAACTTGGCTTTAGAGAGATCATGGTTTTGGTTCAGAGTTGGGGAACGATGGTGGTCACGGTTAGAAGAGGCCACTTTCAATGTCGGTAGGAAACAGAAGATTTGACATTTGGATGATCCGTCCATCCTTCCAGCCCGACCTCCTCCCTCTGCGGACTCTGTGGCTCTATAATAACACCTCATCTCCTCCTTTTGCTCCTGGCAGACTGGAGTCATCGTTTGTACGGACACTAAAGAGCTTTGTCACTTGAGCACAAACACATGTTGTTTCTGGGCACCGCACGATTGACTCGGTTTTCTTGGGAGGAAAGTCTTGTCTGTTTTCTGCTCAGTCACCAGACTGCTGGTGTTCAGCAGGAACACAAACATCTCACCATCAGGCCCTCGTAGTGTTTAATGGTCCTTGGTTTGTCAGCACAACTGACAGCACCTCTTCTTTTACCTTTTGCTGTGTATTATTTAAAGTTTTGCCGCTCAGCAAGCACAAGGGCTACGTTTACACGCACACTAATATTCTCCTGTTCGTAATAAAAATATATAAATATGACAATATTCTGGTAAACACCATATTTTGTTTATATATACCAAATTAGGCTTTTTTCCAAATGTGACATTTTCTGATTAAGACGTGGGATATGATGATATTATTCTGGTTTTAGGAGCATTATTTAGACGTGTATAAAGTGGAATATGTGTCTCAGTCGGGCTTTTTACCGCAGTTTGAGACACAAGGCATCTTGCCTGTTTACAGCCAGCTCTGACGTTGTCATGGAGACGTTGTACACAAACCAACTCACCAACAGTTTGAAGGATGGAGTAGAGCTGCATGCCCAAAAGAAAAGCCCACATTTCTGGTCAAAGAAAGAAACACCGGCTTTTAAAGTTCATAAAAGACTTAGATATCAACAAGATTTTGGATATGAGCAAATATCACATCACCGACCTTTTGAAGAAGGTGTTTGAGGGAATGAAAGAGGGAGTTCACACGGTCATCATAAGAACCAGTGTTTCCCCTACCATTATATTAGGGGGACACAACGGAAGTCAGCAAACCAGAATACAGCACCCGGAGGCGGAAGTAAGTCTGCACGCCCGCATCGGCCCGCAGCCATTAAACCACAGAAGAAGAAGGAGCAGAGTAAGCGGTACGCAATGGGCATCGCTGAACACGTAACACTTTTACCAGATGTATCTATAAGGACTAGGTGTACTTTCGATGTCATGGCGGATAAAGAAGGAGCACCATCTAAAAGAAAAAGAACAGAAGAAGGCTAAACGGGACAGTGATAGGGCTCGAGCCCAAACGCATGTAAACCTCGGTCGGGCATTCACCAAGTGGAGAGAGCTGAGAGATTTGAAAGGTTTTAAAACTGATCCCGAGTTGGCCCTTTTCCTAATAGACAGGTATGTAATTTTTGTTTTTATTTAGAGAATATACCGCAACTTGTTAGACGTTGTTTCACTTCAATATATGACAACATGGAAGTTATAAGCAAGCTAAATGTAACGTTAGCTGATGTGAACCGCTTTTGTCTAGTAATGTTACAACAAACGCCACAAAATTATCTGTGACTGTGACCATGAACACAAATATACAGCAGGCAGTTGTCCTCAGTTTATAAGAAATTCAGAGCTGCACCAGAACATTTATGATTTTCCTCTCGCTCTCCAAAACAAATGCATGCAGTAATTGCCGGTTGCAGTCGAGATTTTACAAATGAAGCCAGCTGCAGTCGAGATTTTAAGAATGAAGCCGAATGCCGGCTGCAGTCGGAATTTTACGACACCAGGCTGTGGGTGTCATACCGCTTCGACCAAAGGGGGCGCTATAATCAACGAAAACGTAAAGTTCCGCACCGCTGCTTTAAGAGCCTTATGTTATTTATCTTATTTACATGACGGCATGTCATTTCTGTCTCTACATGGTCGCGCCTTTACACATCTCCTCTGCTCTCTGTATCGCACACAGCAGAGTTCTGCCCTGATGCACACACGGGGTCCGAACCCGACCCGACTCCAACAGTTTATTACCTGACGTAGTTATTGTTATGGACAGTGTGTAAATGACCATCAAAAGACTGCTGTTACACACAGTCAAAGCACTGCACACACACTCAGTTGGAGCGGAGCCTGTGTTGCGTTCAGGCATTAGGCACGTAAATAACAAATTCCATCATTCGTCCACCATCCATCATCCCCTCCACCTCCTGATGACAGTCAGTTTTACACTTTGTCACTTCAGTAACATTGATATGATACATAGGAAACATACGAATGTAACATGTGTGTGTTGCGCTAAAATGTATAAAATCAACATTTTCTTCAGGCAACTGGACCAATGCTGAAAAAACTTGTTGCTTGTCACTTGCTGCTCCGGTACATTCAGTTAAATGTTTGGCCTGATGTTTCAGCTTTGACCTTTGGGACATGGAACGATCTTTGTGATGATCAAATAAGCAGCGGAGTGAAAGCAGAGCGAAAGGTGAGCTAAAATGTCTCCTGTTAACATGGATGACCAAACAGGCTGCGTTTGTTGAAGCAGTTCTGGATCATTTAAGACGTCCATCAATCATCCATCTCACAAACGGAAAGTCTACCTTAAAAAACAGTTCAGTTGTTTTTTTGTTTCTCATTCTTAAGAGTTGTTGCAATCCATCCTGAGGGTAAGACAGGTGTCTGAACGTTTTTTGAGATATTTCAGTCTGGACCGGAGTGGTGGACCAACATTTCCATCTGTAGAGCCACACAGCTTTATGATTTCTCCGTCCTTTTATTTGTGGCTTCAGTCAGATGATCTCAGACGTGGGGCCCCAAATGATGTCCGAGCTCGTCAGTTGCTTTGAATTATCCAGTACATAACAGACCGCCGGTCAGCTAATGCATGCTGCTGAATTTATATCTTTACTGAACACTTTCAAAGCTCTTTGACTGCGGGAAATCAAACGTGCCCATATGGTCGGTATGTTGGCTCTGCAGATGAAACCACTGCAGGCTGGAGTTCGAACATTGACCGAGGGAGAAATGGAAAACACTCTTTGAATCTCGACGACCCTGTTTGAGAGGGAAAAAAAACCCTGCTGCTTTCGATCAGCCATATTTTATTCTTGAACTCTGGTTCACTGTTCTGCAATCCATACATACTTCAGACTGTTTTTTAATGTGGGTTGTGCTGCGCTTTAATACATTAAAGAGAATAAGTTGGTTCTGTCAGTACAGTATGTTCAGATATTCTGTTCCCACTCACAAAATGTCCTTTTCATCCACACATGGTCGAGCTGATTTCTGACATGTTGTGTTTAAAAGTCGTCTTTTGCGGTTTTCTGTTTTTCTGTTGTCTCGGCTTTAATTCTAATATATAAATCATAAAAATGTCTCTCCCTTCTTTCTGTCTCTCTACCTTTTCCTCTTTTACTACCTCTCCCCACTGCCCTCTGGTTCTCCTCCCCTCCTCTCCTCCATTATCTCACCTCCTCCTCTTTAATTGTGCCATATCTCGAGGCGATGGGAGCCACAGGCTGTTGTTTTCAGTTTCCCTCTGCTCTATAATTATCTCGCCTGAAGACCTGATGAGAAGTCAAACAGCCGGCTAAATGACATGCAGACGCTGGCACAAACATATACACACACTACAGATGGCTTATTTGCATCCACAGAATGAACTTAATGTGTGTTATGCTCCTGTCTGCGCTGACAGATAGGAAGAACTCAACGAGCTGATGTGACAGACACAAAGTGTGTGATGTTTACTGTCCACATTCTTAGATTTAAATTCAGTACTCTCCAAAAATGTGGCCATGAGTGTGATTACTGTGGAAGTTATGCATTCATTTTCCATAACTGCTTACCCTGCTGGGGGCATGGCGCAGCAGACACTGGGTGAGAGGCAGGGTTCATCCTGGACAGGTCAGCAGACTATCACAGGACTGACACATGGAGACAGACAACCATTCACACTCACATTCACACCTATGGACAGTTTAGAGTCACCAATTAACCTGCATGTCTTTGGACTGTGGGAGGAAGCTGGAGCACCTGGAGGAAACCCACGCTGACACGGGGAGAACATGTCGGAGCACCTGGAGGAAACCCAGGCTGACACGGGGAGAACATGTCGGAGCACCTGGAGGAAACCCACACTGACATGGGGAGAACAGGTCGGACCACCTGGAGGAAACCCACGCTGACACGGGGAGAACATGTCGGAGCACCTGGAGGAAACCCACGCTGACACAGGGAGAACATGTCGGAGCACCTGGAGGAACCCCATGCTGACACGGGGAGAACATGTCGGAGCACCCAGACACACTTAGCTCGACAAAACTACCATCAGAAAATAACTCAGCCCCCACGTTTTTTCACCGACACAGCCGTACCCAAACTCTACAGAGAAGTGAAGCATAAAGCTGAGGAACCTTTGAGTACAGCAGGAAGGGTGGCGTTGACTTGTGACGCCTGGACTTCAAGGTCAGTGGATTCATATGTGACTATAACAGGACATTATCTGACAGAGGACAGAAGACACTGCAGACCTCCTGGAACAGACGACACTTCTAACGTGTGTTGTCATTCAGTCAGCAGGATACCTACATGTGAAGTGTTTGTCTCAGATCTTAATCTGTCCTCTCAGAGGGCGTTAAATCTGCCCACAGCTCAGTCTGTCAGGTGTTAACAGAATTTCTGACAGGTTTCATGATGGTGTTGGTCAGTCTGTCTGCTCTGTGTCACAACCTGCCCTCTGTTAGCTGTGGCATAGATTATGGGCAACTGAGCTGCGTCCTCCTGTTGGCTGATAAAAGGGTTGAACCCACAACTGCTGCTTGCAGCTATGTTTAGTTTACATTTCTATTTTTGCACTGATTAAACAGATAAGATAGAAAGTGACTCAGTGTTGGTTGTTGTCTTTTTTTAACTTTGGAGCCATGCTAACTGCTCCCCCAGGTTATAGTCTTTATGCTAAGTTAAGCTAATGATGTCCTAGCTTGAGCTCTGTAAATCAATGTTACTTCCCAACACGTTTAACCGTTCCTCTTAAAGACTTTGGTTTGGGTTAAAGAAAACTTTCAGTTGTGATTAAATTAGAAAAAGAAACACTCATTCTGCGTTCTTATTCTTTCCAAGAACTGAACCTGGGTAGTTTAGAAGAAGGTACCACGTTGTTTTGACATAAATGACTGCGTGTTTCTGGCATGCCTCTTCCTGTCACGGTGGTGAAACTCACTTCCTCCTTGCTATTTACATTTCAGGACACCACGCTCATTTCAGAACATTTCATGAGATCTGGTGGAGCAATTTAGGGGAAACCCAACCGAAGGGCTCACCATAGTATCTGCCTCCCAGATGTTTGGATTGTCCTCGTTAATCTCTTTATGAATCTGGTTTACCACATCGGCCTCTCCTTGGTTAGACAGACAGAGAGGCAGCGAGACAGCTTCCCCTAAACTGGGCCCAAAAAAAGATAAAAAGACGGGGGGAAAAACAGGAGTCCACCTTTTGTGGTTCTGTCATTTTCCTGCTCAGCGTTCGGTAGTTTGTTCCAGATGAACTCAGAATATTCTCTTACAGACTTTCAGGCAACTCCTCAGCTATTGCCTCCAAAACAAATACTCTGCATGTATCATCTGCCAAAGTATCAGGGAAGCTGAGAGCAGCTCACCTTTGGGGCTGAAATGATATATGGTGGATAGAAAAGTTATTCACTTATAATTCACCTCTGTGTCCTCTTTCAATGTCTCCAGTTTGGGTTGAAGGAGCGAACACAGATTTCAAATGTCAACTTTTAGCAGACCCTCCCTGTAGAGTCCGTTCTCTTATAGCTCAGCTCTGGACTGTAAAGATGGTGGCATTTAACCAGCGATGATCCTGGGCTCCAAGGAAATGGTGTTGAAATATCAAACATGCAACATTATTAGATTGTTTTTTCTACATATGTACTGACTGAGTCACCTTTGGAAGATGTTCGCTAGCATTTCATCAAAGTCAAATCCAGCATCGAATTTAGTTGTCGAATCTGAATCCTTTCAAATTGCTTACTAGTTCAGGTTTAACTTTGAACATTTAAAATAACTCAGATCACCATTTTGTGGCAGAAAAGGCAGCAACACAGCAGTTGTTATCACCAGCCTAACGTTCACGGCCTGTACTAAAAATATGACATCTTAAATATTCATCTGGTTTCACTCGAAACACCTATTCAAGGCATACCCAAAGTAAGCTGAAAGTCAGAATCACTGCAAGTGCTTCTGTCATTGAGTTCCACAAGTTTCAACCCACTGAGTTTTTTTTTTTTTTTTTTTTTAACTTTGCTCGAATATTTTCTTGAAAAAAGATGCAGTTACACAGATTAAATCCTGCGCTACGCTGGCCAACAGCCCGCTGTGAACCCCTGGGCAGGAGTTTGCACCAGCTGAATTTGAATTGCAAGCTGCTGTCCACTACCAGGGGGAGTAGGGTCCCAGTGGTGAGGAGTGAGGCAGAGGGTCCACATGCATTGCTAGCTTGTTAAAGGGAAATTTCGGTTTATTTCAACCCGTCTCCTATCGTCCTAAATTTGTTTCAAGTCACTAGTGACATAGAAATAATAGTTAGCATGTTAGCCGTTAGCCTAGATACAGTCGTAGCGTCAGACCTGTTAAAACTTAATTGAACGGGCATCCTTTCAAGTGCAAAGTTA
>NC_065517.1:33664462-33672294 GCF_006386435.1 Epinephelus moara
AAGGATGCCCGTTCAATTAAGTTTTAACAGGTCTGACGCTACGGCTGTATCTAGGCTAACAGCTAACATGCTAACTATTATTTCTATGTCACTAGTGACTTGAAACAAATTTAGGACGATGGGAGACGGGTTGAAATAAACCGAAATTTCCCTTTAACTCTTTTCTCATTTGTTGTCTGACATACTGCAAATCCATCAAATTCAGTGCCCCCTTTACTGAAAAGAAATACTAACATTACAGGAAGCACTGGCATGTAAGATATATTGTGATATTGCATGGTGGTGCAGTGGTTAGCAGCGGGGCGCGCACCTAATATAATGGTAGGGGAAACACTGATGTTGCAATAAATGTTAATGTTAATAAGAAATGTTTTAGTATTCATATTGTTTAAATTGCCTCATTAATCAAATAATGGAAAAATAATCGATAATAAAAAATATATATATATATAATAAAAAAAAAAAAGGTCCAAAAAAGTTAATAACTTAAAAATTATGGCGAAAAGGTAGTTTCTTGCAACCCTAGAATTAAGATAAAAATATTCACAAACAAAAAAAACACTTCTGGTTGTTGATAAGTAGTGTTTAACTTTTGATTTAACACTAAAAATTAAAACCCTTGGCGCGCACTGCAGCGCAGGCAGACAGATGCGTGACTCAGAGCAGCATGTGTCACTGACACCAGACTCACGTGACTCAGAGCAGCATGTGTCACTGACACCAGACTCAGAACGCAGCGGACCGGTGGAAAATGTCACCATCAGCATATTATTTTACATCAATAAAATCTATTTTATCATTATTTTGAGTCACATTGTTGAAAGAATTTAGTCGTCCGTGTTCAAGCAGGATAATAGGTCTCCATTCACTGCACATCGGGCTTTCTATTTCCTTTTCCTTCCTTTATGTTTTCTTTTTTAATTACATGATAGCTATTCTCCCTTAACTCACCAGTAAAGAATACCTTTGTCCAAGTTTTGTAGCATGATATCAAAACACTGCGTCACCATGATTTGTTCTGACTCATGGGACGGTCAGTAGGCCGGCCCCAGATGTCCTCGGGGTCCGAGAAGGTTCATATGTCGCAAGCATACCAGAAATATATTTGGGCGCTGAGCCACAGAATGATTTGATTTGAAATCAGTTCTCTGAGTGACAGGTGACCAGTGCAAGGATTTTAGAACTGGAGTAATGCGGTCATACTTCCTAGTTTTTGTCAGGTCGTGAGCAGCAGCATTCTGAATAAGCTGAAGTTGCTGAACAGCTCGTTTTTAAAGGTCTCACGGTGACATTATTCCTCTGACTCTAGCAATGTTTTTTGAATGGTAATTGGCAGATGACATTATAGATTCCTGAGTCCAGGATAACACCAAGGTTTCTGTGTGACTCCTAGTGAAAAGAGTGGGATTCGAGGTGAGAGCTGACACTTTGTCTTTCTCTCCAGAGCCCAAAGACCATGATGTTGGTCTTATCTCTGTTGAGTTGGAGAAAATTTTGATGCAGCCAATCATTCATTTGCTCAGTACAGTGACGCAGACGTTCTACAGGTCCACAATCACCTGGTGAAAGCGATATATATATTTGCGTGTCATCTGCATAATTATGTTAGGCTACGTTATCATTCTGTATGATTTCGCCTAATGGAAGTATATAGAGATTAAAAAAGAGGGGTCCCAAAATGGATCCCTGTGGGACACCACATGTCACGGCCATCTGCTCTGACTTATGGTTACCAATCAAGACAAAGTGCTTCCTGTCATGAAGATATGACTTGAACCATTTAAGGATAGTTCCAGAGCCTCCGACTGATTTATTCAGTATCAACAGTTCGTGACTCGTCAGGTTAGTTAATGAACATTTCCTCGCTACAGTAATGAAAACATATTAGCTAAGTATTTTCAAATGTATTTGTGTATGATCTGCAAGTTTTTATTTGTTGTGTAGAAAGATTAATTTGGAAACAACTCATTGATGTAAGTTTAAATTCCAATAACCTGCCCAGGCTCTGGCAGGGTAACCTCCTACATGAGTTTCCTCCGACTCAGACGTCTTCACACACAACAGACAGTATGTTTGTGGTGGACTTTGCATCAACAGGGAGACACTTCAGATTACACGGAGAGCAGAAAAAGCAGAGAGACAGAACCAAAAGGATTGAGACCACAGTGAGAGACCAGACAATCATGCGAGCAGGGCGCGGGCCAGTGGCGGGCGGAGGACGCTGTGACTAATGACACTCAAGCTGTGGAGGTGTCTCACTGCAGGCTCTGCCTCCCCTGTGTATCCTCCTCCTCCTCCTCCTCTTCACTCCTGCTCTCTTCACTCCTCCAGTTCACTTCTCTCCATGTGTTATGATACAGCTCCATACAGCTGTTAACATTGTCCTTTCTCCATCTGGACGCCACAGCAGCCTCCAGCCCCTCAGGATACCAGCGTTACTCGAGCTCTGCACCTGGGTGGCAACTGTTGCAGATTCCTGGATCCAGTGGACATTTTTTGGTGTTCTTTTTTCCGTGTGTTGACCGGGAACCTTCGTGAGCTCAGGTGTTTGATTCAGCCGGACCTCCTCCTGCGTGTGTGTGAAAGGTGTTTCATATATCTCATTTCTGGAAGGAGGGAGCTGCTGTGAGGAATTTTACACAAAAGCTGAGTCGCAGATTTCTCACCTGGACGCTGAGGAGGCAGCAGGATGGACTTACCCACTTACTTTTGGCTCGTCACCACGACTCTGATGTTGATCCATCAGCATCAAGGTAAAACAACCTTCAGTATGTTTCTCTTTTGCTCCAGTTAGGGTCCATATGATAGATAGAAATATAACAAGGTTGTTCCCAGATGGCTGAGGCTCCTTCTGGAAAATCAGAGCTAGGGTATAAGTTGCTGCAGAGTTAGTTTTTCATTTTAAAGTATTAGTAACTGAGGCTGAAGGAAAAACATGCAAAGTAACATTGTGTTTTTACAGTGTTTGAACTGTTGCCCTTTTCTGCAGTGTGACGGTCAAGCAACACTGTTACCTAAAAGTCATTCCTCGTTGTAGTTGTCTTTGCTTGTGGTGGTCGTGCAGGTAGTTTGTTCACCAGGGGATGTACCTATAAAGAACATTCTAACTATTTAAAATCAGCATTCCCTACTGGGCCCCTTTTCACCCCTGTTCCTCCCACTTCTGTGCTGTTATACAATAATTTATGGTCCCCTGAGGATGAATTCTTTAATCATCCCCTGACGTTTCTTTTCGCAGGTCATAATTAACACTTAGCCAGTGAAATAATTCCACATCCACGAGTTAGATTGGCACAAAATTTTGTGCAGATGTTCGTTTCCAGATGATGCACCTGATTCCCCGATGTGGTTCATTGTTTATGTTTCTCTCAGGATGAGTTGTAAAAACGTTCGTGATCCTCTGACTTTTCATGCAGCGCCATCTTCAGGTTTTTAATTCAGCCTCCGTTTTTTGCATTAAATAGCAAATGTTAGCAAGTTAAAACGCTGAAGATAATTCTGGTGAGCATCACCTGCTAACCATCAACATGTTTAACACAAAGCGCCGCATTGCCAGCGTCCACTCTGTGGGGATATTTACTGATATGTACTTGCTCCCTTTACAGACATGTTGACCGTTGACGCTTTGCACCAGTAAAAATTAAATTGCACGTTTGGTCTCATGCAATATGCATTTTAAGACTTCCTGTTCTAGAGGGACAAAATATAGGAGGGAGTGGATTTCCTGGAAATCGTAGCGGTACCAGGTTTATCGCTGCACTGAGGCCAAAGAGTGTGACTGACATTTAACATCTTAGAAAAGCAGGTGTAAAATCTGCAGCACTCAGGGAACATGTGGAGGGTGAGAAGCTGTAGCAGAGACAGACGGAGAGGGAAGCTCTGCAGCTGCAGTAAGATCGGGCTGAAGCAGCCGGTGATGGAGGAGATGTTTAATTATTTTGTAGCCGTTGACAGAAACGATCCAGTCACAGGAGTCTAAAAGTTTAACCATAAGTCAGAAGGCACTTCATCAGTCACTGTAAACTCCTTTACATCTGCAGTCTTCATAAATAAAGGTGTAGATATGAGCACCAACTGCCTCTGCCTGAGGCTGATATGGCCCAGCCAGACCCACCAGCTTCAGGTCAGGCTGAAATTTCTTATTGTTACCCCAGGTTTGAAACAGGTCCTCGCCAGTTTACTGGTGTTTTCTTTTGTGTGTGTAAATTGCAGGAGTTATAATGAACAGAATCAATGGGGGAAAAGGATCAAAGATGGAAAGTGACATAGCAGTCGGGGGAGATTGAGAGACAGCGCTTGTGAGTCAGGGACGGAAAATGAATGAAAGGGAGAAAGAGGGGCTGCATAGTGGCTTTGGGGCAGTGTTAGCTTCTGCCTCCCCAGCAGTAGAAGAGGTGGGTGTAACATGAAAAAGTGCAGTGATCGTTATCTGCCTGCCGCATTGCAATGGACCCCGTGCACACTAGTTGCACTGAGGGACATGGCCCACTCTGCCGAACCTATACGACATATTAATGAAATAAGGAACAGAAGAAGGAGAGGTGGTGCGAGGAAACACAGCAGCCCTTTGCTTGTAATAAATGTTTTATGAAATATTTTATATATGTAAAATAAATATATAGAATATATATTTAACATGTAAAAAATATACTTTAATTCAGTGGTTCCCAACTGGTGGGTCGTGTTCCAACAGTGGGTTTTGGGTCCATTCTGAATGGGCCGCAAGTAACGCAAACGTGTCAAGTTTGTAAAAAAAAACACACACACTTTATAAGTACAGTGAAATTCTGGCACAGAGCTTTTATTCTGAAGTTCTGTTTCCTGCTGTAGAGTGAGCGACTAACAGACAGCTACTTAGCAGAGAAAGCAGACTAGCTCGGCGACATGACTAAATGTAAGTATGATGCTGAATGTATTTAACTGTATGGACGTCGAACCAATGACGAAGGAGAAATCTGGACCTTGTGGCTGCACCAGTTGGGAACCACTGCTTTGATATATACTTTTTTTTTTTTTTTTCTTACGCTAGAAATTTGAGTTTTGAATTGGGCCTGCTGCTGTTGTGGTTCAGGCTTGGGTTGGGCTTAGACAGAAACTGTGCAGGTTCATGTAGAGTCAGGTCTGACTTTTTGGGTCCCATCAGAGCTCGAGTGTAGATTTCACTGTGGACTCAGAGGACTCGTCCCTTTTTTATATTTAGAACTTGAGCATTTGTCCCCTCAAATAAAAACATTAAAGTAGTAGAGGACTTTTATTGTGACAAAATTAAAGATATTTAGACCGCAAGCTGATGCTGAAAAGGCACAATGGAGTGCTGCAGGGATGACGTTTTACTTTAGGCCAAAGCAGGAGTTGGCGTCACCGTGGTTTCCTGGTCAAGAAGCCAACAAGATTTTTCAATTCGATTCTGGAATTTTGGCAGAAAATAAACTCTGTGGCAAACAATGACACTTGTCTGTTTTGTTCAATAAAAATAATCTTCACAAATGACCATCACTGTTATGACAACCGAAGCCTAAATGTATTTGCCATAAGTAAAAAGCTAGCGTTCAGCTATAAACGGAACTACAGTACGATTGCATGACTTAACGTCGCCACCACAACGAGGCTGTAAAGCTGTGTTCGGCATGAAGACGTTCTGAAGCCTCATTTAACCGCTTGTTAGCAACAGTCTTTTTTAAAGACACATAGAAGCTTCAGGGTTCATGAGTAGGGTATTTACTGATGTATTTTATGTGGTAGAACAAAATGTAAAAGTCTCATCAACTTGTGTTAACCACAGAGCTTATTTCAGACACTTAACCAAAAACAAATTCAAAACTGGTGGTACTCCCCATGATCCAGCCTCTTTTTTAGGGTCTCATGTACCCACACAGATCTCTGTTTATCTGCTGAACGCCTCTCATCCTCAACCAGAGCTACAGACAGTACCCTCTGCCTCAACATGTCAAGACTAAATACTGATGACTGGAGGATAAATAAACGGTAGATTGATTACATGGAAAGGTTAGGGTAAGGAGGTGATGAGGTGTTTGCCTGGCAACAATAAAAAGGTGCAGCAAGCATTTTTTTACTAGTCGCATTTAATTTAAGCAAAAACCTCCCAACCTCCCAATGTTGAAAGGAAACCAACTCCCTTGTCAGTAAATGCCCCTTTAAACTGAACAATCAGTAAAAGCTGATGCAGTATTTTACACAGCTGACTGTAATGTGTGACGGTCGTAGAAAATACTCCCATCAGTTTTGTTATAATGAAGTTTTTACATCAGATCAGTGAAATTAGCTCGAGACTGACAAGTTGAAATGAAAACTTGACAGTTTATAATCCTCAGTTTACAAAAATCTTGTCAAAAAAAAAAAAGCTGAAAGAAGTTTGCCATAAAAGAATTTTTAAGGTTTTTAAGAGCTCAAAGGATTCAAGGTTAAGATCTTGAGGCTGGTGTGTCGCCTGAGGAGAGGTGTGTTTATCCTTGTTGACTCGTCATTATGAAATGTTGTTTACCGAGTCCTGAGCAGCCCTAAATCCACTCATTTCCTCTTGTTCTACTCTGAGCGTGCTTATTACCGTCAGAGGGAAGTACTTATCACCGAGCTCTCTGAGCACGCTGAATACTCGGGCAGATGTCACCTCTATCATGTTAAAGAAATATTTTTAGGGTGCAGTCTTCAGCAGTGTAGGGGCCTCAAAGGAATTTGTCTGTCAACGTCTTGTCTTTTCTCATGTTTTACTCTCCTGGCTGTGACTTTTTCACTGTCCATACGTTTACATTTACATTCCTCTTACATTACACCCCCCTTCTTCTACTCTCGCTCCGCTGCTCCTTTGTCCGTCGTGTCAGAGGCCTGTTAGTGTGCTGCAGGAAACAACACTTTAAATCCCAACAGTGTCTTTTTGTAAGCACTGTGGACGCTAAATAAAAGTTAATAGTCCATATAATTACAGAGACGAACTAATGACTGCAACGGCTGACTGAGCGAGTAAAAAAAATGTGTCCACTAGGCTTAAACTGAGAGGATCATGCATTTGGTCCTCTGTGTGTGTGTGTGTGTGTGTGTGTGTGTGTGTGTGTGTGTGTTAGGGATGTCAAAAGTAACCGTTAACCGCCAAGAATATTTTTGACCAGTTAAACGTGTCAGTCTAAAGGTTCATTTTGCTGCTCTTCGGTTTCCTGCCCTGTGCACCACCCGGGTCCGGTGGGAGCAGGTCATCCGGCCAATCTGCTAGTACCACTGTCCAGACCCGACGGCGTTGCTGTGGAAATATTGCGCCCACTGAAAGCGTTTTAAAAACAGTGTTGTAACAGTTTGTAGACTTGTAGATTTTGTAGATGTGGTCATTTTTTTTTTATATTTGTTCTTGTACCGCCAGTAAGTAGCAGCCTATGAAGTTAAATTGTTTATTTTTTGATTATTTACTTGTGTTTATAACAAGCAGCAATCTCAGAGGCTGAAAAATGAATCCAAAAACTGCAGTTCCTCTAATGTCCACTTGAGGCTGGCTCCAACAGCGAGTCAGTCCCCACAGACCTCCATGTTAAAACTTTACAGCAGAAATAAACATGTTTACAGCCTGGTACAAAAAACAGTTTGGTCTCTGTAGCTAATTTCAACATTCATGACAACTGTACAGAGGATGAATTTATATGTAACTCACCTGTTACAGCAAATGATGTGGGTTTCGTTAATCATTGGCAAACTTTCTGGGGAAAACCTGGTCTTATTAGGAGAGACGGCATTCATCCCACTTTGGATGGAGCTGCTCTCATTTCTAGGAACCTGGCAAACTTTATTAGTAAATCAAATCCCTGACAACCCAGAGTTGAGACCAGGAC
>NC_065517.1:33675467-33675582 GCF_006386435.1 Epinephelus moara
AAGAGGGATCCCTCCTCAGTTGCTCTTCCTGAGGTTTCTACCGTTTTTTTTCCCCGTTAAAGGGTTTTTTTGGGGAGTTTTTCCTTATCCGCTGCGAGGGTCATAAGGACAGAGG
>NC_065517.1:33675622-33704301 GCF_006386435.1 Epinephelus moara
CTGAGGGATCCCTCCTCAGTTGCTCTTCCTGACGTTAAAGGGTTTTTTTGGGGAGTTTTTCCTTATCCGCTGCGAGGGTCATAAGGACAGAGGGATGTCGTATGCTGTAAAGCCCTGTGAGGCAAATTGTGATTTGTGATATTGGGCTTTATAAATAAAATTGATTGATTGATTGATTGACCTGTTTACATTTTATTAAGGCTTTAAGTTAAACGATTAAAGGCGCTGTATGTAAGAATGTGGCCAAAACGGTTACTGCACTCAAATTCAAAATACTGCCACGAGTCGTGTCCGCCCCCCCTCCCCTACAGATTCGAGGTTGCTGGACAGCGGCATGCTGGAGACTGATTTGTTCAAGCAAGTCCGGCTTCTCTGCTGCTAACGCTGCTGCCGGGATACAGCTGAGGAGACTGCTCATGCTATGTACTGGGACACTGCTAATGCTGCTTGCCGTGCTGCTGTAGCTCAGTCGTAACTGTAACTGTAACTGATGCTGAGACTCTACTGACTGCGTGACTGGTAGACGGCGGTGGGTGGCGCAACAGGCCAAAACACAAATTCAAAACATAAACATGATTTGCAGACCATAAAAAAATGTTTTAAATGCGAATATTCTGGTTGTACTATTGTTGTCAGTGAGATCAGTATGTTATACGAACATTATTCCTTAGTCTCTGTGACATATTAGGATGATTTTATGACTATTTGCTTTAGAGTTCTTACATATAGCTCCTTTAAGTGCGGGTTGCTTTGAGTGACAGGCTGTCTGCTGATAGTGTCCTCGACAGAGACCTGCACTATTCCAATTTTGAAAAGCTGCACCCGCCCATACCCGTTAATAAAATTCCAGCGACCCAACCCTCACCTGTGATTAAACCCCACCCAGGCTCCAGTCCCTCGCATTAAGCTGGTTCTCCGTTCTTGAATTGGACATCTCTTTGAGTGGATGGTGAAAACATTCAATCACTGCCAGGTTAGGAAACATTTTAGCATGCTCCTTCCACCACCATCAACCTTCCAAAGGATCCTCCTTGGGTGTCTTGAACTCCATGTAGGCTTCCACCTCATCCTCGGCTGCAAAGTTTCATGGCTGGAGTCCTCCACGTCGGTGACCAATGTGACCACGGGGTCAGAGGTTATACTTGTGTCACTGACTTTCAAAATAAAAGGAACTGGAGCTTGATAATAGTGAATTAGATATGGATTAAAATATTACACATATACTGCACATCTTTTTACTTTGTTTTATTCTGAAAAATAAAAAACAATTTGTTCTCACCCGCTGCCCGCCTGCGTGGAATTCATTTTTACCCCTGCCCATACCTGTGAATTTTTATATATATATATATATATTTATATATATGTGTATATATGTTTGTGTGTGTGTGTGTGTGTGTGTGTGTGTGTGTGTGTTTTTACAGTCAGTGATGCATTGTTCTGTCTTCCCTTTGTTGTGCTGAAGCCTTCAGACAATTTAAGTACTATTCAGAGTCTAGTAACGCTGCAGCTCTGTCAAAAATAGACTGGGAGAGTGTTTTTTTTCTCGACTTCTAGATGCCTCTGAAATGCCTTTTCTGGATTCAAAAGACTCATCTAGAATGGCCTAGATCAGGAGATATGCCAGGGTTCCCATGGTCATGGTATAACCTGGAAAAGTCATGGAATTTCTCAATCCTTTCCCAAACCTGGGAAAATCATGAAAATAGTACAGATCTTTAAAAGTTTTGGAAAACTCCTGGAATTGTGTTGTTTGTGATTACATTATGCATCATGTTAGGACTGTATGATATTTTGTTTAAGCATCAACATGTTGATGCACGATAGTCGCATCGAAGAACGTACAGTGTCAAGTAAGGCAAGTGAACTCAACTTACTTGATGCTAAAAAAATAAATCGAAAAGTTGCACAGTTCTCATTTTCTATGACGTATACCCACCAAGCCTTTAGCTTTTAGACGTTATGTGTACATGTGACTTAGTGTGGTGGTGTTTGTTAAGGTAAGCAAGACTCTTCTGCTTGCATTTGTATAGAAAATCGCCGTAACTAAGTCAACAAGTGCAGCAAACACAGTGAAGTGCATGCTTTTCTGAAATGAGAATTTTATTATGGGTCCTTGAAAAGTCATGAAATTGGTAACAATTATTGAAAGTTTTGGAAAAGTCCTGGAAATTTGTTGTTTGTAATGAAATAATGTGTCATCTTAGGGCTGTATGATATATTGTTTAAGCAATAACGTTGTGATGCACAATAGTCTCATCGAAGGACGTACAATGTCAAGTACGGCAAATTAACTTACTTGATAATAATGGAAAACTTGCACAGTTCTCATTTTCTGTGACTTTATCGGCCGAGCCTTCTGCTGTTAGATGTTACGTGTATATGTGACATAGTGTGGCAGCATTTGTTATGGGAAGCGAGACTCTCCTGCATGTGTGCGTCAGCAAGTGCAGCACAGGCAGTGAAGTTCATGCTTTTATGAAAGGAAAATTTTATTATGGGTCCTTGAAAAGTCTTGGAAAGTTTGGGAAAATGTGTGGGAACCCTGATCTGCTCACTTTTCTAGTTAATATTTAAGTTTGTCCACTCAACCTGAACCCTAAAACAGCAAACTGTGCTCACTGTGGAGGTCAGAAACAGTTCTCACACTGCAGCGGGTCCGCTGCTGATTATCCGCCCTCTGTGGCTCATCAGGAACTGTTGATGAAGAGGAGAGCATGTCTTACTCCCTGCAGCCCAGTAAGGTTTTCCCAGCCTGCAGGCATCTGGGCTTAAAAACCTCCATTTTAGGCTGACAGTTTACACTGGCTATCATGTTGGCCTCAGCACCTTTATTACCTCCCAGGAAACTTGATTCCACCGAGGCTAGAACAACACAACGGACATAAAATGCTTGCTGGTGTGTTTAAACTGCACACACGATTCCACTGCATACCTCCAGTTCCTCTCCATACGTCCACATGCATGCCGACAGAGGTGAAGGAAGCAAACGTTACTGAATCTGTTTTTGGGAGGCTTCTACCTGCAGAAGAATCCTGCCAATTCAAGCAGGCAGCTCACGGATTAGGCAGCTGATCCGCCTGTATATTGTCAAATATTGTCAAACCCCGTGGAGCCGGGCGGACTTTCATAACAGGGCAAGAAATTAAACTTTGGATTGGCTGTCTCCAAACAATGAACTGGGCTTTTGTCTCTTCCCACAGTGTTTCTTTTATCTGCCAACTAATGCAGACATTTGCATGTAAGTATGCAAGCTGATGGGCACACATATTCTGCACTCAAAGACAAGAAAACACCAAATAAATTATGGGAAAAGGAAGCTTTGCTGTGAGGGCCACTTGGAGGATTGAATGGGTGCCAAAAGTGGAGACTGCAACCTGACATCTAGGAAAAAGTTTTTGTCCATAAAGTATGAATCACTGCCTCTAGCAAGGAAACAATAAACTACCAGCTGTCAACATCCAGTCGGATGTCATCACATTAGTTCCAATACAAAGAGATTCTGACACATGTCCAAACTGGGGTTTTGACCTACACTTAAAATGAAAAATCATGGCAGTTGTTGGCATTTGAAATGAAAAGAACTGGCGTAAAATCTTAAAATTTTTGATTCAGAATGTGGTCCCAGCTTGAGGTTCCAAAATTCTTCTCAAGATATTTTTTTCTGGTCAGCTCCTGGTGAACATGATATACGATATGATTTGCTTAAGCACCGCGTGGCTCTCTATAACCAGACATTGTTTTATGAGGCTTCTTTTGGCGTCCACAAACAGACCACAAAAATCAAGTTGAGGGTCTGTGGTGTTTGTTTTTATTAATGCTGTCACAGCTACTGGAAACGGCTCCCTGAACAGTGACACATGGAAACCACTGATGGAATAAATGTTTACTAGGATTGTTGCAGCACATACTGTGGTCTGCTGGTAGCAAACAAAAAGTCACGTGGTGTTGGCGCTTCTTTCCACAAGCAGCATGATCCGACCTCGATGGGAGTTTAACGAGGACTCGTTGAGCTGCTCAGAACTGAACCCCGACTGTGACTTAGCAGCCTCGTTTGCCAACAGGATGCGACTCTTGCCAACCCTGCAGACATCGTGTTCATATCAGCTGCTTCCTGTTTGGGAGGGGGCGCCCATTTTGCACTTGTAGTAGCGAGCGGTGTTTCCCTGCTGCCAAAGTCATTTTCAGTTTACATAATACAGTGTCTTGTAAAAGTATTCAACCCACCTGTGTGCAATGGCACCTAAATGCATGGGGTTATCGTGGCTTAAATTCTGGGCCTCTGGGTGCCTCACAAGACTTAACTTATAAAAAGGTTTAAATTTTTGTTCAGTGTGAATATTTTAATATAATACTTTTGACAGGTTTTAGTTAAAAGTTCTAAGACTTTTGAAATGCACAAAAAAAGAATCATTTTTCTCAAATTTTGGTTGCTCAATTTCTTAACATTTGTGAGTACTTCACTTTTCCAAATTAATCCGTCCACCTTGCAGGTGTGGCATTTCAAGATGCTAATTAAACAGTATCATTGCTACACCGGTGTGCCTTAAGATGGTCACAATAAAAGGACACTCTAAAGCAGTGGTTCCCAACTGGTCCAATCACAGAGTCCAGGGGAGAATGCTCTCAGAGAGCTCTGAACTTAGCCTAAAAAAAATAGTAAGGAGTCCCAGCTTAGGAGTGATTTAGGGAAGTTCTCTTCTCAGAGCAACTCTGAGTGATGAAGGGACAGAAACTTTGACCTCAGTGAGGTGTTGTCGACCCCGCTGTCAGGTGTGATGCATTCTTTTAACAGATGTGATTGGTTGTCAGAGACTCACCCCTCTGTGAGCCTGTAAAGTGTGAGGACACCCAGTGGACATGAGATGAACTGCAGACTGTGACAGTGTCAGTGGTAGTGTGATCACTACTGAATGAAGGTTGAGACAGACTCAACTCATCACTGCTGCTCTGATGTGTTTTTACAGTTTTCCAAATATCTCAGTGTTGTGACCATTTTATTTCTGGCGTTATAATGTTATGGCGTTAGGTGAGAAATGTGTGTGTATCCCTAATGACATCAACCACACATATTATCACTACACGATCTAATATGAAGCATTTTCTTTACTCAGTGTCATCCACTGTTTAGAGACCATTTCTTTGACCTCTTTGTGTTTCCATTATTTTCTCATCTGCTTAAGAAACTCTTAAACCTCTTAAAGTCCTCCTCCCTGCTCCTAAGAGTTTTTCACCTTAGGAGTTCTTTTAAGAGCTTATATGCTTTGTGAATATCTTTAATCGTTACAAGGACCTAATCTTAACTTTAAGGGGAAATTCTAAGTAAAAGTCACAACTCAAAGAATTCTCTTAGAATTTTGTCACTGGGACCAAAAATTACTCTGACTTTACGAGTTGTTGTTCCGACTTAAGGGGGTGTTCACATGACTTTTCCCAGACAGTAACTAATTTTTCTGATTATTCCGACACTACATAAATACAGGGTAAAACTGGTTAATTATTTATCCTCAGTCTGACGAGTCAGACCTGCGACCTGTGCCTCCAGTCTCCTCTGTATAAACCACAGTCAGCTCTACACTATAACCAGGATATTGCGTGAGAATGTGTTTTGTGTGTGTGTGTGAGTGTGTGTGTGTGTGTGATTTTTGGAGGATATGCGATGACCGTGGATGATAAGCGCAACATCTCCGTGCTAAATGAATTAAAACCTGCAGCATTCTGTTCAGCATCAGCACAAAACACCTCAGTTCAGCCCAGTTTGGTTTGGCAGCGCCGAAAGTAACCCTGCCAACCATTTGGGAGGTCGTGTTTGCTTTCTCTAAGTGTATTTGTGCTGTGAGATAAGGAGGCAGAGTTCATTTTTCAAAAGTGTATCCAATCAGGATAATTAAATGTCTTGCTTTAATTTGATCAATATCTCTGAAATATTCGTAATTTATGAAGTTCAGACTTTTGTTGCATGAAAAGGCCCAAATGAACATTTATCTTTTGCTTTTTCTGACCTTTCTGTCATTGTCTTATTCCAAACAGTAAGTTGATTAAACTAATATGATATTGACCCCACATGAGTTCAGGAAGTCAGGGTCGAGCCTGCAGCTGGTAATTATCAGCGTCATCAGGACTTTTAAGCTGAGCAGGAGTTTAGGGTTTCGTTCTGGGGATGTGGTGAATTATTGTGTACTTTCTTGAACCACCATGAAATCCTACATATTCATTTTCCTGGGAGGGAGATTTACGAGAAGCCTCTACAACCTGCAAGGTCAGGGTCGCTCGACCAACACAGGCAGCCAGAGTTATCAGCAGTGGCCTTGCCACCTCGTAGGAGCTCATACTGTAGGAATAGTTAAAGGGTGATCAGTAAAGAAGCACATGACTCCACGGTCCTGGAAACACTTGTAAAACTGTACAAGAACAAACACATTTTTCTCTTTGAGTTTCTTAAGTCTTTCACCTCAGTTTAGTTTTGACAGAGATTTAACTTTGACTTTGATGTAATTAATCCTAAATATTTCTTCACCAGTCCAGTGTCTCTGACAGTCTCCATCCATGTCAGTGAAAACATGGATGCTTCACACACAGAAAATCTATACAATCAGCACAGTTTCAAGATTAGAGTCACCAATTCAGTATCTGACCAAATGTCTCCCCTTCTGTTCCTGAGATATGACATTAAAACATGATGATCTCACAGTCAAGCTGACCTTTGACCTTTTGGATAGAAAATGTCATCACTTCATTATTTTATCCTGTTGGACATTTGTGTGAAAATGAGTCATAATTAGCATATGTTTTCTTCCGTTTTGGCCAAAAACATGTTTTGCAAGGTCACACTGACCTTTGACCTTCGACTACCAAATTCTAATCAGTTCATTGCTGAGTCCAAGTAGATGTTTGTGCCAACTTTGAAAAAATTCCCTCAAGGTGTTGTTATTCTTATTCACGAGAATAGGACAGGCACAAGGTCACAGTAGCATTGACCTTTGGTGCCCAAAATCGCCAGTTCCTTTTGGAGTTCAAGTGGACAGTTGTACCAAATCCTTTAAAAAAAATCCTGTATGTCGCAACCAATGCCGTCATCAACAGAAGCACGTAGTTAGGTTGAGAAACGGGAAGCAAGCACTGAAAGTCTGAGGTTTGCTGGACTCAGCCGCCTCCCCTCCTGCCCACTGTACAGGGACTTTCCAGCTACTTATAATACATTGTTACCAGCAGCATTTCAACCTCACACCATCTACTGGTGCATCATACTGCCATGACAGGTGCTGTCCAGCCGTGTTATGAACTGAATTACGCTTCCCACACGCGTACCATGATACCAAGACAGGTGCCATTTAGCTGATCGGCAGCACATCAACACCACAGAAGGTTCCATCTAGCTGTCTTACAAACTGACACCGCCTGCCAGCATATTATACCGCCATGAAAGGTGGCTTTTGGCATCAGGTGTCTGATGCTGATATGCTGATAGAGCAGGGGTATTTGACAACTTAGGATCGAAAACGGGCTGATCTGACTGAGAAGGACACTATCAGCAGACAGTCTCTCACTCAAAGAGGCCCCGTCCTTAATTATGCGTAGCTTTGAGCCTTAATAAAATGTAAACAGGTGAATTATACATAAATTCAGCCCCTGTACAGTTGTCATTAATGTTGAAATTAGCTACAGAGACCAAAACTGTTTTTGTATCAGGCTGTAAACATGTTCTCATGTTCTCCTACCTTAATGAGAAAAACAGAAAAGAAATGCAAAGAATGTTGGCATGTTTAAGAAATCGAGGAGAACCAGGGTCAAAGAAACAGTCATGTAAAACAGAGACTGAGAAGTTTGGAAACTACAATGAAGACCAGAACAGTAGCTCCATTATCCCCTCTCATGATCTTGTTCTTTATGATACAGTAGTGATGCGTGTCTAACGGCGAGCTGCTGTGCTGACAGATTCGTCTGTCTGGCACTGGATCAAACAGGTGCAGGGGAACACTGAAGCCTCACCTGTACCTGAAACTACTTCACAACAATAGATGCAAGTAGACGTCCAGGCTGAGCCACAGAAAGACTCTTAACAGCCTGTTTATCAGGTATGAACATGCATCTCAGGCGATCGATCACAAGTCCATGGCGCCAGTGTAAACAACCACCAAGACGTATTGTGATCAGTCGGACCACTTGCTGAGGTGGTCTGGGACGCGTGTCTCCAACAAGGACTATGTCATCAATGCAGGACGTGGCGGTTGTTTTGGTGACAGTACACTAATCCTCTGTAACTTGCCCATTTTATGAAGAGTTGGACAAAGTGTAGTGTGACTGTCTATCATTTTGCCCTGTGGAAGGAGACGTGTAGAAATCTGCTGACAGCGATATCTACAACCACTAACTTGACTAGCGAGCATGCTAGGAAGAGTGTGGACATATTAATTGTGCGAGGGGCCCTATGACCGTCTAAGTGATGTAAGCAGCAACAGAATCCGACCACAAGTGATCAGCTGGACACCAATGATGGACACAGGTGTGAATGACGATGTTTGTCTTACCCTGACCTTCTTACCCTGACCCAAACTAATCTTACGTGGTGCATACAGTATGCACACATGCTAGCAGCTCTGTGAAGCTGTACTGAGACACAGCAGTGCTAAGAGCTAAACGCTGACATTACCTAAACATAACCAAGTCGACTGACAAAATAATTTTAAATCTCCTTCCGTGGTCTTCATCAGAGAGTGTACTCCATTTATAACAGTACCCTCAGACTCTTGACTTCTTACTTTTTGGTTGCTTTGGATGTTTCTGATTGATCAATCATAGCTGATATACTTTAGATAATGTTGAAAGCAAAAAGACGAACACCTTAAGTGTCCAGATCCTGTGTAAAATACTGACAGTGACATCAGTCGTTGCTTTGTGGATTCCCATTTTGAAGCCTTGAGTCTGGTAGTTTCGCCGTCCCCATCATGGGTTTTTGGAGCCAGAAGTGACCATATGTGGACAGTAGGATTAAGCTTGCTGCAAATTTGCATTCCTAGGATGGCAAAAGGAGGCAAAAGGATGGCACTATTCTCCCTCAGATTGGCAAGTACTTGTTGGCTTCGTTGGTTGGGTTGGTAAGGTGGAGGCAAAAGAAGTGGATTGATTCAGGTCAGGGAAGCCAATCATGGGCAGGGTAAGGCAGAATGGGGCAGGTCGTGCCTTGGCTATCCTAGGAAATGCAAATTCACTACCATAACGCTAGGTGCTGTATTTACAACTATGGTTAACTGTGATGATGCTAATGCTAATTTTTCTAACAAAACACAGGCTTAAAGCCTTAGACAAAGTTTACTTACCTGAAAAACTGAACACTTGACTCCTTAGATGTTTTTTTAGTACAGCCAAACGCTGAACAAGATTTTTTCTTTTAGATGACCAAAACAGTAATAAAGTTAATTTTTAAGAACTGAAAACACACTGAAATAGTGACAGCTATGGCTACACCTTGTGAATCTGTGAATTTTAAATGGCAGCGTATCATACTGCTCCAAAAGGTGGCTTTTGACTTCAGGTGTCCAACACTGACATAGCAGCAGTATCTGATGACTTTGGAATGAGAACGGGTGGATCTGACTGAGAAGCCGAGGACATTATCTGCAGACAGCCTGTCACTCAAAGCGGCCCGCCATTAATTATGTGTAACTTAAAGCCTTAATAAAATATAAACAGGTGAGTTATTTAACAATTCACCCTCTGTACAGATGTAGAGAATGATGAAATTAGCCATAGAGATCAGAACTGTTTTTTGTACCAGGCTGTAAACATGTTTGTTTCCACATTTTAAAATGGGGATCTGTGGGGACTGACTCGCTCTTGGAGCCGACCTTAAGTGGACATTACAGGAGACAGTTATCTGTGCCATGTTTTTGAGGTTGCTGTTTGGGTTCCACTGATGGGGAAAGTTGTTATGAAAGCGTCTTGGGCAAATAACAGTTTCTCTGGAGATGTAACATGGATATAAAGCTCAGGTATTTGATTGTCTGGGACGCAGCGATAGCGATGTAAAGAATAGACAGATACCATTTATGGTGAGAAGAGGTGTTATTGTGTGCCTGTGTGTAAGTCATGTAAATCTCTCCTTAGACGCCCAACATTCCCAGTGTGCACTGAGAGCAGGATCAAAGGCTGTCTGTGGGCTCTGTGGGCTTTACGGGCTGTGTGTGTGTGTGTGTGTGTGTGTGTGTGTGTGTGTGTGTGTTCAGGTGTTACAGTCGAACATTTTTTCTCATGCTGTGGTTGTAAAGTAGGAAGAGCCGCTGAGGTGCCAAAACATTTCCGGAGTCTTGTGGCTGAGACTTTGAATAGATGATGTAACTTCCATCCCAGGACTGAGAGTTTTCCACACTTTGTCCTATTGTTCCTCAGTAAATGACGAGTCGTCAGGATGCCGGTGCAAACCAACACGTTGATTCAGAGTCAAAATATTCAACAAATACTGAATAAAATCTGGTTGAATTATTTGTGGTTCCTACAGGCTGAATCAGGATGACTTTGGTCATCCTCTAAAGGTCAGATTTTTCATTTGCTCATGATAAGATACCTCAACAACACTGAGAGTATTAGTCCTTTCATCCATCCATCCTTTTTCAACCTCTTATCTGAGGTCGGGTCTCCCTCGTCCCTCTCCTCAGTAACACTTTCCAGCTCCTCCTGGAGGATCCAGAGGTGTTCCTAGACCAGACGAGATATGTAATCCCTCCAGCGTGTTCTGCCCCGGGGCCTCCTACCAGTTGGACGTGTCCGAAACACCTCTAACAGGAGGCACCCAGGAAGATCCTGATCAGATGCCCAAACCACCTCAACTGGTCCCTTCCAACGCAATTTAGCAGCGGCTCTACTCTGAGCTCCCTCCAGATGTCTGACTCCTCCCCCTATCTCTAAGGCTGAGTCCAGACACCCTACAGAGGAAACTCATTTCACACGCTTGTATCAGCGATCTCATTCTTGCGGTCACTACCCAGAGCTCATGACCATAGGTGAGGGGTGGGATGTAGGTGGACCAGTAAATCCATTCGCCTTCTGGCTCAGCTCCCTCTTCACTACGACAGTCCGGCACAGCGCCAGCATCACTGCAGACGCTGCTTCAAACAGCTGATCCATCTCACGCTCCATTCTACCCTCACATTACTCTACCTTCAGTGAGGGTGAGGGTAGAGTAATAGTAAGCTCTGCTAATAACTCTGTGAGGCTGTAGAAAAGGCACAGCATTGCTATCAGCTAAATACAAACATCAGCATGCTAACATACTTACAGTGAAAATGTTAACATGCTAATGTATAACAGGTGTAGTGTTTACCAAGTTCACCATCTTGGTTTAGTGTGTTAGCATGCTAACGTTGGCTAATAATCAGTAAACAAAGTTCAGCTGAGGCTGATGAACTTCTAAGTTCTGTAGGTATTTTGTCATAAACCAAAGTATTGGATACATGAAAATGTTGACCTGATGATGTCAGAAATGTCAGAGGGTCATTAAAGTTATATAGTAATTATGATAATAAAAGAATCATAACTTTTACTCAAGGAGCACTTTTCAAAATCCATGTTATAAAGTGCTTAAGAAGGCAGCAAAATAGAACAGAAGAGACATAAAATCACAGCTCAGTCTCCAGAAGAACATGTTGGTACTGTGCATACATTTGTACGTTTCATATGTTTCTAAAGTGACGTAGTATATGAGATGACTTTGTTCATTATTGTGATGTGCTGCTCAAAACCTAAATTCCTGTTAGGCCAGGTGCCAGGATTCCTGGAAACAGACTCGATACGACCCAAAGGCAGAATTTGTTTTGCCATGTGCTGTCTTGTTTGAGTTCAGCTAGACAAATTTTTCTGACATTCAGCTTTTGACCTCACAAACTTAGTCCTTAAGTGAACTCATCATTCCAGGATCTGGCGGTCCGAGAGGCAGGTGCGGACCGTCAGTGTAAAAATGAAAAGAGACACCAGGTCTATGAATAATGTGCCCGAGGAGGAGCGTGCGTAAGAAAATCAAAACTGGTCCCAAAACTGAGCCCTGGGGCACACCATGCCAAGACACAGAGACTCCAGTTTGACAGATCAGATGAAAACCATTCGAGGGCTGTACCAGATATCCCCACCCAGGGACTCTGTCCAACAGGATGCTGCAAGCGATTGTGTCAAAGGCTGCGCTAAAGTCCAGGAACATGCCATCATCAGCAGCCACGTAAAGGTCGTTGGTAACCTTAAACAGGGCGCTCTTAATTGATTCCTATTTATCCCGAGGGGAACTTGAACGTCTGAATCACATCTGAAGGTAGTTCATCTAATAGTTGTTGAGATGTTTCTGGAACAGAGTGGTGAACTGACTGACATTGCCGTCCAAAGATCTGTGATACTAGCAAGGATAGACTAATCACACAAATCACAGCAAGTAGCAAGGTAGCTAAGTGCTAACACAGCCAGCTAACAAATGAAATATTATAATGCAAATGTTAGTTGGCTACAAGTTGCCATGTTTTTCAGGAAATTTAGTAGGTTTCCATATTTTTTTTTACAAGAGTTTGTTTTGCTTCAGGATGTGTATGGGCTGCATGGAGTCATGTGACCTGTAGTTCCAACCGTGGCCACTATGCTGAAATAGCTGGACCACACAACATCATCCCAGGAGCTCAGCTTTACCACAAAGAGAGAGCAGAGTAGTGTGGAGAAGAGAATGATGCTACAGATGTAGGTTTTAATAATGGATTTCTTTCTTCATGCATAAAGAGCCCTCTGGTAGAGCTCTACATGGCCCAACAGCAGTGTGAATTGTGTTTTTCAAAGGATGTCTTTGAGAGCAGTTTTTGGTACCTTAATAACATTTGTAAGAAAACTACGAACACTGGTGATGAAAACTAAATTCAAGAATTAACTTAAAAGATTATGCTATTCTTTATAAGCACGTGATCCAAACAGGGACGGCTCAAAACATCATTTTAATCAGCCGAGTCATTAGAAGAAAATGTTGGCATTGTACGTCGAGTACCATGAACACATCACATTTATATGTTTCATGCGTATCAAAACAGCATTCCCAATGAGACGTAGGATATGATCTGACTTTGTCATCTGAAGGTGGAGGGAATGGTGATGGAGATTTTTAGCCATTAAAAGTTGGTGTTTTTTAGTGACCCATTGCTGCGTGTCCTGCCAGGATAGTGCCACAAGAAGCAGTTGTTTTTTTTACCAAGACACCATTGTGTTTTGAGCCAGAGAAGTACCACAAAAAGCAGTGTTTTTTTATTGACGAGTCGCTGTGTTTCCTGCTGGGCGAGTGCCACAAATAGCAGTTGTTTTTACTAAGATATCGCTGTATTTCCTGCCAGCAGTGTGTCACGAGAAGTGTTTTTTTTTGTTTGTTTGTTTGTTTGTTTGTTTTAACCATGTCATTGTGTTTTGAGCCGAGATAGTACCACAAAAAGCGGTTGTTTTTTACCAAGACATCACTGTATTCCCAGTCGGGATAGTGCCATGAAAATTGGTCCTTTTTCCACAGAGGCTTGCAGGCTTCTCCAGCCATAATTGTGCCCCCAACACTTGGAATTTTTGGCCAAAACAGGATCTTTTCCAAACCATAACCAAGTGATTTTTGTTCCTATGTCTTCCTATATTTAACCACAGTGTTGTTGAACCTGAAGTTTCAATGTATCCACTAAATGACATCAACTGTAAAGTATCCGTGGTTTGCAGAAACTCTCAAATGCTCCATCAATGTAAACATTATGACATAACAGAAATAGAATCAACTGATAATAATTTACACTCAAGCAATAAAGTTTCTAACCACCCTATTCCACTTGTTCTGTCCAGCCTCTACCTTCTCTGTCATTAGCCCCACAGTGGAGGAAGGCCCCCTGGTGCAGCTCCCCCACACGGCCCACCGGCGAGAGAAACGCTGCTCCTGCGAGAACCAGAAAGACAAAGAGTGTATTTTTTTCTGCCACATCGGTATCGTCTGGGTCAACACGCCCAGGTGAGTTTGTTTTCACAGTAATGGAACACCACAGCGCTGTGATGAATTTAACCCAGTTAAGCTATGATAATAAAACAAACCAAAGATAAGAAGCGATCAGTAAATCAGCCCGAAGCCTCAGAGGGATGATTTCACTGCAGCAGTAGCTGACGGGTTTTCTGATAGAGGACGGGAGGCGCTCACATGTAGAGATAAATGTTCACTTTATAACAAAATCAATCATCAGTACTTAAAACACAGTTCATATTATCCACATTCTCCAGGATATACAGTGCAGATTGTATTCAGATGATTTACAGACGGAAAGATCAACAGGATTTTTTTAAAACACTGGCATAAAGATGTATCAATGTCAAAAACAGATAGCGGATATACACTGAACAAAAATTTAAATGCAACACTTTTGTTTTTGTTCCCATTTTTCACAAGTTTAAGTTAAAAGGTCTGACTTGTTTATGCACTTCAACTTTTCCAAGATGATCCATCCACCTGACAGGTGTGGCTGTGCATGCAGATATATATATATATATATATATATATCAATCAATCAATCAAATCAATCAAACTTTATTTATATAGCGCCTTTCATACATCAAAAATGCAACCCCAAAGCGCTTTAGTTATGCAAAAGTTTGGGCGCCCCTGGTCAAAATTTCATTTACTGTAGAGAGTTAAGTAAGTAGAGGATGAACTGATCTCCAAAAGGCATGAAGGCATGAAAAAGGGAAAGAAGCACCATGCGAAAGTTTGGGCACCGCAAGACATTTGAGCTCTCAGACAACTTTTCCCAGGGTCTCAGATCTTAATGAGCTTGTTAGGGCTCTGGCTTGTTCACAGTCATCGTTAGGAAAGGCCAGGTGACGCAAATTCCAAAGCTTTATAAATACTCTGACTCCTGAAACCTTGTCCCAACAATCAGCAGCTATGGGCTCCTCTAAACAGCTGCTGAGCACTCTGAAAACTAAAAGACCTGATGAAGACTATAAGAAGATACCAAAGTGTTTTCAAGGAGCTGTTTCCTCAGTTCGTCATGTCATTAAGAAATGGCAGTTAACAGGAACTGTGGAGGTCAAGTTCAAGTCTGGAAGACCAAGAAAAATTTCTGAGAGAGCTACTCGTAGGATTGTTAGAAAGGCAAATCAAAACCCCCATTTGACTGCAAAAGGCCTGCAGGAACATTTATCAGACTCTGGAGTGATGGTGCACTGTTCTACTGTGCAGACACACCTGGACAAATATGACCTTCATGGAAGAAGAAAACTTTTCCTGCGTCCTCACTACAAAATTCAGCCTCAGAGGTTTGCAAAGGTACATTGAAAAAAGGCTGATGCTTTTTGGAAACAAGTCCTGTGGACTGATGAAGTTAAAACAGAACTTTCTGGACACAATGACCAAACTGTTAAACACAGGGGTGGATAGATAATGCTTTGGCTTGTGTAGCAGCCAGTGGCACTGGGAGCATTTCACAGGTAGAGGGAAAAATGGATTCAGTTAAATTCCAGTCATTACAGCATCTGTAAAAAAGCTGAAGATGAAGAGAGGATGGCTTCGGCTTCTACAACAGGACAATGATCCTAAACACACCTCTAAATCTACAATGGACGACCTTGAGATGAGCCAGCTGAAGGTTTTGCCATGGCCCTCACAGTCCCCCAAGCTTAACATCATTAAAAATCTGTGGCTAGACCTCAGAGAGCAGTGCATGAAGACGGCCCAAGAATCTCACAGAGCTAGAAGCCTTTTGCAGGAAGAATGGTTGAAAATCCTCCAAACAAGAACTGAAAGACTCTGAGCTGGATACAAAACGTGTTTAGAAGCTGTGATACTTGCTAATGAGGGTGCTACTGAGCACTGACCATGCAGGGTGCCCAAACTTTTGCTTCAGGCACTTTTCCTTTTTTGTTATTTTGAAACTGCAAAAGATTGGAATTTAAAAGTAATCTTGTGTAAAATATTTAACAAAATGTCTTTTGGAGATCAGTTCATCTTCTACCTACTTAACTACTCATAGTAAATAGATAGATAGATAGATGGATGTCCCCATTCATGCCATGACTTTTAAACTTTAAGAACCATAATATGTCATTGTTTTAAAAGAAGATTGAATCCAATTGAGCCATACAGTGAGGCAGACACATCACCTCTGGTTTCTTTATGTTTGGTCTCTAAGACATAAAATAAAAACACACAGTTGGCCTCACAGTGTGCACGTCTCCTCTAAATTACAGTTTGAAGAGCATGTTGTGAACACAGAACACTCAAGGCAACACGTCAAACCACCCTGAATTATACACTGCTCCCCTTCAGCTGTGATTTATGTTCAACATAATGTAAAACAGGAGCCGTCAAAGCAAGAAGCTGTGAAACAAGATGTCAGAATGAGACTGATGTAACACCACAAAGACTTCTGCTGCTCACCGTTTCATTTAAACATAGGTATTAAAGAGCCAGTGTGTAATATTTGGCATGGTTTATTGTCAATCTGAATCTGAATCTGAATATTCTACCCATTAATATGTTTATATAAGTGTATGATCGCTATAAAATAAAATACGTTTGGTTTTCGTAGCCTTATAATTATGCTTTTATATATATATACATATATATATATATATAGCAAGGGCCTTGCTTTAGAGAGGTCGCCATCTTGCGCCGCCATGTATGTACGGCAGACCGAGCGGACAATCCAGCCAGCCAGAGTATAAATAAACCAACGAAGACAGCGGAAGGAATGAAGGAGGAGGAAACAGCAGAGAGTGTTAGTAGTTCATCGATAGAGAGTAGTGAAAGGTTTTTTTAGTTATAAAGTTTGCGAATGGACCACACTTACCACGCAACAGGAGAGAATGAACCCGAACCGTCATCTGCGAGGGAAAGAAGACGCAACTTCACTCCTTGTGATGCACTCTCTGCAGCGCTTTCCCTCCTGATGATATAACTCTCCAACAATGGTAGCACCGAATCCCATTCTGTGCAGCAAAATGGGAGCGGAGGATTCAGCCTCTCTTCTCGCCCGTTCAGCATCCAAGTTCCTCATCTGTATGCTCCGGCTCAAACAGGTATGGCTCTGGGTCTGTGTCCGCTACAAGAAACTCTTCAAAATCGCGTTCAAAGTCGTCCATTGCAGCTACTATAGTCCGGAGATATTGCTAGGCTAAATAAACAGCTGAGCTCTGTTTACAGGCTACGCTGTCAGTCAGTGTGCGGGCTGGAGATTGGTGGAGCAGAGAGGGGAGGGGGTCCCCGCTAGGTATTGTAAACGAGTATGTGTGTATGAAGTGTGTGTGTTACGCTAGAAGAGTCAGAGTTTGGGACGGAGTCTTTTACCCCCTGGAGTGTTACCGGAGTTTTTGGAGTGCTCAAATAAACTGGCCTTTTTCCCGAACGCTCCTCTGGTCTCCTGCTCGTGAGGGATTCATTACAATATCGTAACATGGTTTAGATTTCTAAATAAACATTCACCTCGTCGCTAGATAGACCTACTCCTGAAAAACTCGTGCGCAAGGCTTTTTGTCCCTACGAGGCCACCGTCATTTACCCGACGGGAGGGGTGAGCGAGTGAGCCCTGCAATCTAGAATTTGACCACTGATGTCACTGTTTTCAACGGTTTTCAACCCATTTTACACCGTGGCCCTTTAATGCATGAAACATTAACTCCTTCACTTCCAAATATGTATTCTGAAACTCATCATGTCAGGAAGATGGACAAACTAGTTAATATCTGTTAACACCTGCCTCATCCTGCAGCATCTACATTTCAAACCCAAGTTTGTCTCATTTAAAGGATCTTATTGTTTGATTGTGGCAAAACTTCACCTGTTAACGAAGTGTCTGGAGGACGGAGGCAATCTTCAGGTCAAAACATTCCTAGTGTTGGACAGCATTCTTGTCAAACTTCATCAGGATAAAAACAAAATATTTGCGTTTCAAACATCAAGATGAGTTTTAGGATCCTTGATGATTCCATGATGCGTCCTCTTTAAACCATCTGGAGGCGGTCTGTTCTCCACAGTTTTATATTTGTTTAGTCTTTTTAAAGGAAGTTTAGACTCCTGAATGGACGCAGATACTGTTCTGTTCAGATTACACTGGTCCATGCGATGCAGAAAGCATCATTTGAGCTTTAATTGGACGTGACTTGGTACATTAAAACTTCTTAGTCTGAAAGTGTTTTATTCGGTTTTATTGATGTAGAACATTAATTTGCCCCAGACTGCAGATATAGATTCACCTTCTGGCTTCATCACAGTTAAACATTTATATCATCAGTTACAGTCCTCATCTATGATCTTTTTTTCTCCTGTAAACGTGAAACCTGAATATAAACCTCACTTGTTTATCACTCACACACTCTCAGAAGCAGTCAGGTTATTTTCTAGTTGAGTTCCTCATCATGACGTTCTGTCACATGATGTGATTTCAAGTCAACAAAGTCTTTGCTTTCATATGTAAACCTCTTCAAATTCACCAGGTTCTCCTGAGCTAACGTTAATCCTAACCAGCTTAGCATTGCCTATTAAAATATAACTTTAAATGTTTAAACTTTTGTTTAAACATTTAAATTTAGCGCGACGTTAAACAAGACAGATGGACAAAAAAGTGGTGACTCCCCACTTCTAAAGTAGCCATAGTAGCAGAAGTTTGAATATGTGTCCATCCCTCGAATATTTATACTTCTTTAGTTTGTAAGTTTCCACCGATCAAAAGAGTCCAAATGTTTTTCATAAATTTAATCCAAGTCGTGAATTTTGTCATGAAGTCCATCACTAACTGTGTGTACTAACTTGGTTTGTTGAACGGACCGCAGTTCTTCTGACATAAACAAATTTTCTCGTCTTTCTCATTTTTGTTACCTTGCCGGCCACAAAGTAAAAGTGTCCCTGTGCAGTGTGTGCTCAGGTCACGTAGCTTTATGGTCACCGTACTGCAGACTTTGAAAGCCTTTTTTCTTACAGTCTTGGCTCGGTGACGGTCTTTACATAATGTTACCCATGTTGATAACATTTTGAAATACAAAAACTGATACTTGGCGTCATTAGAAAACTAAGAATCTCCTCTTTTTCTAGGTTCACTGAAAATGATGGTGCAGGTTATGTTCTAGCCAACACTGTAATAGATTTCATGAACTGGCTGCTTTGTTAGAAATAATCACAGGAACACTGACTGAAAATAGTGTAATTTGTCTCAGCATCATTTCATGAACTCAGAAACTTCATTTTTCTTCTCCAGCTGTTCATATTTTATAAATTGCTCAGCCTCAAATAGGAACCAGACTCCCTTCACAATTGGTAGCAATTAACTTCATTTTAGTTCAGTGTGCACAAGCAATGAGTAAGCAGTTAGATGTGGTGGAGCTAATAAGAAAGAGCACCTTTCCTAACGACGGGTAATTTCTGCCATGTTTCCTTGCTGTTTCGAAATAGCCCGCTTTAACCCTTTTAGGCAAAGCCACCAAGGAGACCGCAGAGTCTGAAACCACCACAGATGGTTAACCCCTCACAGTCGGCTCCCACGTCGCTCAGACCAGATCAGATCAGTGAATTTACTGATGGTCTGCTGATTGTTACGTAAAAATATGGTGGTTTATATTGTATCTGTCATGTGAAGGAGAACATGTACCCCTGATGATAACAATGTCAGTGAAAATGACTTTATTTCAGCTGTAAATTGGATGTGATGTGTTTTTACAGCTCCTCGTGTGCTTATCGCTCACCAAATGTTCACTGTAATGCTGAACGCCAAACTGAACTGAAGGTGTGTGTTTTTCATGCCAATAAGTCACATTCGAAATTAATTAAGTTGCGGGGGAGAAAAAGAGAGGTGTCACCGAAATAGCTTCCAGAGATGAGCCAAAAACAGCTCCTGCAGCGGTGGGACCTTCTCACTAAGATTGTTAGTTTAGTCTAAACATAGCGGTGTGGTTGAAAGCAATCTTCCCGCCTTCATCATAAAGACGCTTTTAAACAGCACTGGCAGTGCCCACCGTCACTAACTATACCACTAAACCCTGAAGGCACCAGGGACGTTTTCTGCTGCAGCACATCCTGCTGAAACAGCGTTCAGTCTGACATGTTGAACTGGTTAACATGTGCCAGTGTGGTGAGAAAATACAGATATTCTAGATTTCTCTTCATGGTCAGACTCAAACCAAATCACAGCCAGATGTATCTGCTGTCAAAAACACATCATGGAGTCGCACCGTGTCACCGAGTGACATGTTCCTGCATCACCATGAACACACACTGTAGTTTATTCTGACTCACTCCCACACACTCCTGCTGACACAAATACTCACTAGAGCACCAAATGTGGATTAATCAGTCAAGTAGTTAAGAAGTACTGAGAGATGGACCAACGCGTTCTTGGTATTTTTATGGGATTAGTCGACAATGAAATATAAAGTAACACTAAACTGAGGGGTTCTCGCTGCTTTAATGTGCCAGTTAAATGAACAAACTCTGGGAGTGTAAATGTTATTTCTGAAATCTGATTTTCACACACACTTTTATTTAGGCATCGAGCCTGAAGGGTTACAGCCCTGATGTTATTGCTCAAATTTATTATTATTTTTATTCTCTGTCTTCTGCCAGATCTTGAATTGCTGGAATGAGCCAGAAACATGAAACTGGAAACAATGTGCAAATGCTTCCCAAGAAATACGACCCAAATCAGCCACCCGGTGGTGCTGAAATAAAACACCCAAAAACTTTTACTTTTAAAGGCCAACAGCACTCACACTGTAAGTTCGATTGATTTGAAATTTGGCACACACATGCGGCTCAGTGTGCTCTACAAAACAGCCTTAAGAATCATCAAGCTCCGCCCAACTAGATTTTCCTCCATTTTGAATTTTTTGAAAAGCAGTTAAATGAATAGAACTCAGTGAATTTTGAGGCTGTCATCACCAAAATTGGTAAACATAATCTTTGGATGAAGATAGAACGTTCTATGATAAATGAGCACGATCAGAAAAAAACAAACATGGCTGCCATTGATGAAAAAAACTCACCAAGGGCGGGGCTTAGCAGGAAATAGGCCATACCTCCAGTTTCCTTTGAGCAGTCGTGATTAAACTCACTGGACACATCACGTGCCAACATCTGAACATACAGACCAGCTTTCATTAATTTCAAATAAAAGGGGAGTGAGTGACGGGATCTCATGTGCTGTTATTGACATGCTGGTAGGGACAAGTTTGTGATTGGTCTGTCTCCTTTAGACAGAAATAAACAAGCTAAAGTGACTTTGCTCCGTGTTGTGAAGACGTAAACCCATTTGCTGCGGCCGACAGAAGCTGTTTCCTGCTGTTGGCTGAAAGGGCTTGAACTCACAGGTCGCCGCTTGCAGCTACATTTGATGGATTTGTTTTCGCACATTTTCACCCTCAGAGCGTGAAACTAAACAGTGAAATCAGTGTGAAGTTTTGTTCTCAGTCACGGCTGGATGTCAACCGTCCAACAGGGCTGAGATCCAAACTAAAAAACGAGCTGGAACTCAAACAGAAACAGTTTACTTAACATTTGGCTCTCAGATTTATCCAAAGAAACTCTGAGCCAAACAACAACAGGAAAAAAAAGGTTATTATTTCATTTATTAGCAGGGTTGGAGATCTTCCTACAGACGTTGTTGTTAACTTGAATTTTTATCTGATTGTGTGTCAGTTAGTTTCTCCTCTGATATGAGAACCAGACTCTGGTGTGTTTCAGCCAAGTAAGAATGTACGATATTACACTGTACGAGTGTTAGTCATATCAGGGGGGATCTCCCACATACTGAGACCAGAGTCAGCTGACGGATAAGCTCTGAAGACACAAAAAAAGTTGTGATGTAACAACAAATATTTGTCTGTAGAGCTGTTAACCTTAAAATCAGTGTTTCTGCAGGCCGTTCATTTTATAACATGCTTTCAATCAGAGGCCAGACAGAGAGTTGTGCAACACTCCTCTCTGTCTGTATTAGACTGTGGTGATGGGATTTATATGCACACAGTCTCATAACTGCTTAAACAACTGGATTCATGCTGCGTTACGTTGTGTAACAAATACAGGCTCACACACTTACCATTGTATTTTACATAAATCTTTAGGATGATCTTACTGCTGAGGCATTATTAAGTAAACTACCTACTAATATCTCCAGCCTTTATCTTTTTCATACCAGCCACTGCTGCTCTCCCTGTAGAAATGTTAATGACTTACATAACCTTTTAGCTCCGGCTGTACAGATTTTGGGGAAACATGGATGCTTCACACACAGAATATTTACACCAAGGAACATGACAAAGAGCTCAAGGCATTGACCTGGCCTCCAAATTCCCCAGTTCCCAATTTGACTGAGTATCAGAGTGAACTCCTGCATTCACACTGGTATCTCCCACAACTGTTGGAGGAACAGTTTGGTGTTTTTGCTTTCAGTGGTTTTTGTTTCAGAGCTTTAAGCTGCAGTGAATCACACCACTGCTGATCCATCTGGTGCCGGTGTGACCCCTGCGTGGGCTGTGAGCCGACTGCAGGTTAGAGGAGATCATCCTCTGGGTTAATGCTGAGGGTTAACTCGACCACAGGGAGACCTGCCAGCAGATACCCGAGGCTTCAGAGCAGCCGCTGTGTCAAAACACCGAAGATGAATCTGTGACCTCACTGTGTGTAAAGGCATCGTTTGTGTTTGTGCACAGTTGAACTCTGAGGGACAGACTCTGAGTCAAGTTGGGATAAACTCTGTCACATGATCACACTGTTTTACAGTAACACATCTGGATCTCGTTTCCACTCTGTGGTCAGTGATAAACTGTGACCCTCTGATCTCACAGCCTTACTCTGCTCCTCCTCCTCCTCCTTCTTCTGTCTGCTAGCTCTCTCAAACATTATGTTTTACTTTCTACACTCTGTTAATCTTCATTTCATTTTATTAATTTTAATAATGTGTCAGAGGGTCAGGGAGCTACTCCTTCAGTTTTCACTGTGTGTCAACACAGAGAGAAATAAACCCGAGTGATCTGAACTACTGACCTGGAGCTCCATTAGTTACGCCGCCGCAGTGCTGCTGGACTTATTCAAGCTACGTTAAGCCCCGTTTCCACCGAGCAGTTCAGTTCAGTTCAGTTCAGTTCAGTTCAGTACGCTTTTTCTGTTCCCACAGTGAAAAGTTGTGGATGGTACCAACAGAACCGTTCCTTACCCTCTGTTGGGGTACGTAGCACACAGATCTGGTACTAAAAGGTGGAGCTGTGAACACTGCAGTCTGATTGGTCGGTAGAGGACGGTCACTCTGGTTTTATGTCACCTCTGTTCATACATCAGTAAACTAGAACTATAAAATGAACAAGAAAAAAATAACTTAATTCACTGGGCCGACTGCCGGCAACTTTTAAGGTGGAACGTTAACTTGTAATGTTACTCAATGCATGAGTTGATGACGTGAATCCATCAGCACACCTTAAATTTCACTGTGACAACTTTGACCATCACTTTAGTTTTTATATGACACACACTTTTAGTAATGACTTTAAAAATATAGATTAATTTGGAGCGGATTATGTGAAGGTCATATATTCTAATCCTCACTTCCTGTGGGCTACAGCAACACTAAACCCCTGAGCTTGCCTGAGAAGGACTAAATGCACAAAGCTGTTATTTTTAAATACCCCATGGAGAGAGACTCTCACTGCAGCCTGTTCTATTTTGTTCTGAACATGTCGGCGTGCAGTCTCGTTCTGTGGACGATAAACCAGGTGCAGACTGATAAAGGAGGAAATACAGTGAGTGCTGGACGGAGCAGTGAGTGACAACAACCCCGCCCACATTTAAGAGGACTGTCTGAACAGCCTGAGGGTCTAGGTACCATGTCTGAAGGGTTACTGTTCGTTCCAAAAAACTGAGTGGGAATGCCAAAATTAAAAAAAACAAAATCCTTAAAATATGGCAGAAGGTTTTTGAGCTTGGCTGAGGTGGAAAAGTTGTATCGTTGAAAGCAAAACAGAAACAGACTGAGTGAATAAATGATGACGTACATGAAACATGAAGAACTGAAACCGAGATGTGTGGAGCGATGAAGAATTATTAATATGGGAAACAAACAGAAGTCATATTTCCATCATTTGAGTTTTTAGTTGTGACTCTTTGCATCTCCTCTTCTTCTGCAGTGGTTAAATCTCCTCAGTTATGTTTTACTTTAGTTTATATTTGAGACCTGCCTGATGATGCTGCGTGTGAACGTTGAACACTGGCTCTTCTGTCTTTCAGCCACGTGGTTCCTTATGGATTTGGTTCTGTCCGACTGAGGAGGGAACTCGGCCGCTGCCTCTGCACACACACACAGGACGCCGAGTGTGTGAGCTTCTGCTCTGCTCAGACGCAAACAGAGTGAGGACACACACACACACACATACATAGAGAGGTGAAGTCCCTCCCCCTCCTCTGTCCCCCATGTGACCTTATGTCACGGTTGGGAGAGACAGTCATTTTTTATCCTGTTTGAATTGTACCATGAATAACACACGCATGATGTTTGTCAGTTCATTTTGCAAATCGAGAAAGTTGAAATTTGTCGTGAAACTGTTGACACTATGAAAATATGTAACTGGAGAGACCACACAGGTGACATCATGACTTGTTTCAGACCAGGATGTACTCACATGAGCAAAGAGTCATGCTCGCTCATTTTTATTTTATTTTATTTTATACTCAAACTGTTTCTGATTTTGTTCCTCAGAGGAGAAAACGCTGCAGTGAAGAAGACTGACAAACGACTGGAGAGATACAGAGCTGCATTGTGGGAGAAAAGGAGCCGACACGCACTCAAACATCAAACCTGAGCAGAAACACGAGCCCTCTCCCCTTCATCAGAAATAACAGATCTAGTTTGTACAGCGTGTGAGTGTGTGTAAGTGTGTGTGTGTTTATGTAATGACGGTGATGTATTGAGACAGGAGCGCTGACCTCTGAGCACCTCATGTTTTTAACCCTCAGCTGATGAACCTGTGACCTCTGTGCTGATCTCAGATGATTTGTAGCTCTGAGAGCTGGAACATATTTCAGCCTCGCAGAGAAACACTCACACATTTACTGCCCTTTGGTTATTTTAAATCTTAAATTCTTTCTTGAGTCGACACAGTCTGTTTGTCGTGAAGGCTGAAAACCTCACATCTCCACTGTGACCACTCTGTTTGGTCTGAGTGCTGAAGTGTACGGAAGAATATTGGTGCCTCGTTCTTTTGACAGTAAAGTTTTCACACAGTTGTCACCCTCTGTGTTGATTCAAATCTGGTCTTTAATTCAAGAGGGAAAACAGGAAAATGGAAATTACACCAAAACCAAAACGAGCCATTTTTTTTTCCACTAGATTTTTTCGTCTTCGTGGAAAAATATGGGCCCATTTTTTGTTTTTGTTTTTTGACTGGAAGACAAAATCTACTTCAGCACCCCGACCCTTTATCAGGTGTGAACAGCAGGACAGCCGCACTATGTCTAAGTGAAACAGAAAACTATTCACAGGAAGAGTTTAAAATATATATATATATACAGAGGCGGTCCTGGCTAGTTTTACGCCCTGGGCGAACCGTCCCTCGGCGCCCCCCTGACAAGTAAAGAACAGTCCCTAAAGTGCGGTGAGGTTTGTGGGCCGTTACCTGCCACAAAGAGAGAAATGTGAACGGCTCGTTTCTCCTCTGACACGCCCCCTACCTGTGTGCCGCGAAATTACTGGACCTGGAGTCAGACTTCTCTGTTGCCGGTAAGCCACAGAGCACTATGAGCCTCCACCGTATTCCTGTCTGTGACCCCCGTTCAATCCACAACCGCCAGGATTCGCCTTTCCTTTCTGCTGCTGGTTGAAACGTGATAATAGGGGCGCCCCAGCGCCCACTCCACTAACTTGAGGTGGTTTTTTTTGGAGGGCGCTCGTGTGCCCTCACATAGATTGCGCCCTGGGCGGTTGCCCACATTGCCCATAGCAAAAAACATCCGTATATATATATATATATATATATATATATATTAATAGACACTTTTAAATCTGACATTTAATATTTAAGAGAGGGGGCTGTCAGAAAGCCAAAGTAAAGACCACGACTGAGTGTTTGGGCCACAAAAAATTATAGCAGGAAGTTATTTTAGCAAAAAGTTCTAATATTAAAAAACAAAGTTAAAATTATGATACTAAAATTAATTTAAAAAAAAAATATATATTTAATGCGTGTAAAGTTACAATCTTACAAGAAAAAGTTATAAAATAGTTTTAATTTTCGTACAAAATTTCACAGAGCAAAACTTCTTCCATAAAAAACTTTGACTTCATTCTTAAAATCTCAGATTTCTTTACGTGTATATTATAAATATTCACACAGTGGCTCATCAACTCTGTCGTCGTCAGATTTGACTCTCTGACAAGGAATAAGCTATTATTGTGACGAGTATAATGTGATAGGAGTTGTCTCTAGCTTTAATATATCTCAGTTTTAAAGTTTGTGAAGAAAATGTGTTGTAGAGAATCTAAAAGAATTTATTTTATTTACACGAGAATACGAATTGACTCAGCTGCCCAGTGTGACCAGCTCAGTGGAGGCAGAACAACAGGTGGCATCACAGCTTCTATTCACAGTTTTCTTTTTATTTTATTAATTAAAAGTATAACAGAACTCAAACAGAACAAATCCAAATCAGTTCAATCACCCAAAAAAATCATGTGGCCTTTCCCCCTTTTAAGTTAAACCTAAATACCTCCAGTTCAAAAACAGACAAGTATTTAATTTAATTTTCGGGGAGAACCACAAACAACATGTGAATAAAATGAAACAGTCTCCTCAGTGAACGTCCTCATTACAAACCTGCCCTGCTGTTCTCTGAACAGAGTATCATCAGCTGACATTAACATGACGTTTGATCATCATGCACAGATTCAGGTGGTCTTCACAGAGGTCAGAGGTCACAGTGACCTGAGAGAGACTCAGTTTCTCCTCAGCAGGATGAAGACGAGGATGTTTAAGGATTTAAAACGCCTCCTCCTGTGGTAACACTCTGTGAGGCCTCGTTTCATCAGACTGTCGTTTTAAATCCACACGCTCAGAGTCACTCACTCAGCACATTCAGGTGATGTCAGAGGAAATCCATTTATTGTGTCCAACTGTCCTTTTAAAATCCCTGTAAACATGTTAGTGTGAGTGAAATGGTCCGAAAGTGAATTTGTCACAGTGGGACTGACACACCCAGATCATGTGACTCCTGCATGTATACAGCCAATCAGACCCAAACTGGCCGAGGCGCTCTGAGCATGCACCACAGTTTAGTCCAATAGCATTAAATGTGTAACAGAAGAAGAAGCTGGTAACAACATGGAGAAATCTACATCCAGAGCCGTGACTTTTTTGACGGACCAAATGTACAGAGCTGTAAAGTTGTCCACCATGGTACCAGTTAGCTGCTAGCTAACCGTAGCTAACTTGTTTGTCCATTGTTTGGTCTGTGACGTAATAGGTCAACAGGAAAAAGTTCCAATACTAACAAGCTGAAAGGGGGCGTATCTCCACCTATCGTAGAGGAGTCGAACATACTTGGGTCAATAAATGGATTCCCCTCCCATGCTTGTATACTGGGACAAGGACAGTAGTCCAGTTAAACGTCCTCATCCAGCTGCAACTGTTTCCATGGAAATGGACTGAGTGACAAACAAACACGATGATCAAGCCAACATGTTTCACCTTCATTCACACGACAATGGAGAACGATGAACTTTGACAAAGGCCATTATCTGAACCTCCTCACGCTCAGACGCGTCAGTGACGTCATTTATAGTGAAACATTCAGAGAGTTTTGTTCCAGAAACGAAGCAGTGAAACATCTACGGGATTTATATATTTATATGACGACATTAAAAACACGTCACACAGCAGCTCGCTCTGTCCTGACATATAAAAACATTTATAACATCATGGTAATATTAATAATCAAATCCAGTGTTAGAATGTGAGTTGTGGAGCAGAACTCTTGGTTCATTTTGTCCATCTGTTAAAGAGCTTTTAAAAAATGTTCTGACACCAGCTTTTTAAAAACTGTTTAGCTTCATATATGTACACATGTTGATTATTTTATTGCAGGATATTTATTTTGTTAAAGATTTTTAAATTACTTAAACACATTAAAAACAACCACTGATTGCTGAAACGTCTGATTGTTGTGATTTAAACAGATTTTGTGTGTCTGACATGTTGTGAAGAGTTCTGCCTTTCAAGAAGGACGGGTCATTATGTCATCGTGACAGCATTCAAATTTTGCCTTAGTGCAACATTTATTGAAGACAAACAGGCGGGCAAATTAAACTATAAGCCATCTTATCTGTGTTTGTTTCCACAAAATTAAAAAAACGAAATTACCTGATGTTGACTGATGTGTTTAATCTAAATGTGCGCTGTAGAGTTGGGTCGATTTCCGGTTTTCCTGGTCCGGTCCGGCATACAACCTGACACCAGTTTTATTTTATACAAATCTGAACTAACGTTTGTCATTAGGACATGTCTGCTAAATTAAAGAGTCATCCACATCAGCAGCCTGTGCAGCGCTAAATCCAACTGGTACTGCATACACGTAATCCTTTGGAGGTTTTATGGTGGTAAATAATGTTACTGAAATAGGTTTAAAAAATGTTGATAAAAATGTCCAAAAAAAATTATGAAAATGTAAAAAAAAAAAAAAAAAG
>NC_065517.1:33704311-33720307 GCF_006386435.1 Epinephelus moara
AAAAAAAAAAAAAAAAAAAAAAAAAAGATAATAAAATGTACAAAAATATATTGATATTATTAAAGTGTCAGAAACAAAGGTGTGAAAGGAGCATGCTAGAATGTTTCCGAACCTGGCAGTTTTTGAATGTTTTCACCATCCCGTCATCGAGCGCAGCCAGAGAAACCTGACATGGTGCGTTGGTAAATTCGGTCTGACGCTCTACACTAAAATGAGAGCCCTGTTGATGGAAGAAACGGCGCGTTATATTTCTCACACATTCACTCCGCTCGGCGCTCTGCTGCTCCGTCTCCACAGAGTGTCCAGAATATTTTTTTATTGACATTTTTTTGAACATTTTTCACTGTCTCTTTTCTGGACATTTTATAATGTTTCATTGTGACATTTGGAATAATGTTTTTGGACATTTCTTCATCTTTTTTTTTCCTATATTAACAATTTCTAGACGTTTTATTAATCATTTTCAGAAACCTCCAAAGGATCCTCCTTGGGTGTTTTGAACTCCATGTAGGCTGCCACCTCATCCTCGGGCTGCAAAGTTTCATGGCTGGAGTCCTCCACGTCGGTGACCAATGTGACCACGGAGTCAAAGGTTACACTTGTGTCACTGACTTTCAAAATAAGAGGAACTGTCAGAATATTACACATATACATCTTTTTACTTTGTTTTATTCTGAAAAATAAAGCAGCTGTTTGCGGGTTACCGACCAGGTGCAGGACTCTGGCGTACAAACTGCCACATATTGATTTTCTGTTTTTTTGTTTGTTTTTTAATTCAAAACAGGTAAAATTTTACTGTGGAGTTCTCCGCAGCGTGTTGATTCTCTCAGCCGCCCTGCGCCTGGCTCTGTCTCTGGTGGTTCATGTAGTGATAAAGTCCTGTTTCCTGTACAGGGGTCAAAGGTCAGGGTCACTGACTGCAGCAGGTGGATGATCTCGTTTTATTGGTTGTTTATTGTTGAAACATCCGTTTGACTCACTCCGTCCTTAAACACGAACCTGGAGACAGAACAGCAACATGCACACTGTGTCTGTATGAGCCAAACTCATATTTGTCGTCCACATGTTACGAAGCTCGGAGAATAAAACTCCACAGAAACATCTGTTTGTGCTGAAAATTCAAATACAAACTTCAAATGTAACCACATATTGTTCTGCCAGCTCCAAACGTCCTCCAGATCCATCACATCTGATGACTCGTCAGCAGACGAGGAGCCATTTGGTGTCGGAGCAAGAAAAAACAAATTCCCCTTCTGGAACAACGAGGCGGCTGAATTCACAGAGGCTGTCTGTGACATGAAGACAGCGCATTAATAATGTGACTAATGAGTGAAGGAAACAGTTACAACACGGAAAGGAGTTCAGTCAGATCTTTAATGAGTGAGTCAGCGCAGACGGATGAACGTGACATTAACAGATGATTTCTGGGCTCCGTGCAACAACAGCCTGTTTCTGCTTGTTACTGTTAATAAACGGCACTTGTAGAACTGTTTTATTAAAGTCATATCACACTGGAGGTCGCTCTGTTGGACTGAATATCATCTCTGGTTATCCTCATCATCTTCATCACTCAGCCTGCGGCCGAATCACAGCTGTGATTACATTCAGTCCAACAGCACGACCTCTGGTGTGATACTGTTTAATTATGTTGAGACTGGCTCAACACTTTCATCACAACCACTATTATTTTTTTCTGCTGAACACTTGTTTGTTTTTTGTTTTATTGTATGTGATGAGATGGCCACTGGCTGTCCTTTAATATACATGACTGCCCTCATTTAAAATCTTCACAGTGGTTTCACCAAAGCCAAACGTTAAATGATGTGGGGTACTAACTAACACTTTATTTTCTGACGTCATATTTTCAGGGCCCTTCGTCACAGATGCATTCTTATCATTTCAGTCGGTAGGAGACATCTTGAATTAAATAGATGTTTTACTTCAGTCTTATTTTCCTTGCTGACAAGACAACGTAAGTAAAAGTTGGCTCATCTTACCCCACTCTCCCCTACAGTGTAAGATACTTTAAAACTCACACTGTGTCACATCAGTCACATTACCTCGTTCAGTGCTGAGCTGAACTTCAGGTCATTACATGGTTAATTGGCACCATCTAGTGGCCAGATGGTAGAACTACATCACCTGGTCTGAACGCATGTTTTTTCAGTCATGGACTGAAGGTATGAAGGTATGACGGCGTCCTTGGATCAGACGCACACAGACACCAGGACAGATGAGGAAGAAATGATCAGCGTCTTCTCTCCCAGTGTTTCCTCCACACATGAAGGTGGAAAGTGTCTGCAAGTCGATCTGAGGTGAGTTCAGCAGGTGAGAATCCTACCAGAGGAATCTGATCATGTTTGACTGCACATTGTGTCACTGTTTACCTGCACAGGAGGAAGGGTTCTGGATTCTGATTGGCTGATTCTAAATATCTCTCTGATGCAGGGTTTCATATTTTAGGAATATCTCTTTGACTCAAAGGACTATGAGAATAATTTTCATGTCTCACTTTTAGTTGTTCACAGCTTCAGTAGAATCAACAGCAAGTAGTTGTTGTTGGTTTTCTACCTGGGGTGGTGTTTACTGGACTGAGTGGCTGTGGTGACTGATTCCACCACTGCCTTGAGCACCTGGTGGTGGCGCCAGCGATAACGACCATCGGCCAAGGCTTTGGGGCAGTGTGAAGGTTTGCTTGACTTAGTAAGGTGTCATGGACAGCTTGGACCAGAAATCTGAAGCAGAGGATGTCGGCCCGAAAGAGATCTGACCAAGTGATCTTCCACTGCAGTGTGTTTTCCCACCATCTTGCTGACTTGTCCCTCCTCCACGCCTGCACACACTTCTTCCTGAAGGAGATGATGTTGCTTCTTTTTGGACACAAAAACACAAAAAACCTTCACAACCATTTTAAATAAAAATTCAGATTAAATATAAAATTAGATACATGAATAAAGTCACCTAATTTTCATCCAGGTTAACAGCCTGCTGCTGTGAAAATACAAGAGTGAGATTATTTAAAGGTCCAGCCTCACAAATCTCTTTACAAAATGATATATGAGTACATTTTAACATGTTTTTAACAATGAGAGTTTTAACAAGGAGACGTGTGTGACCCAGATTTCTGCTCCTCCACTTCATCTTTCTGAGCTGAACAGATATTTAGCTCAGTAGATGGTCAGTTAGCACCATCCAGTGAACAGATACTGGAACTACACATGTCTTCTTTGACACTGACCGGGTTCAGTATTATTTTATGGAGGATTTGAGCACCATCTACTGAGAGAATGTAGAACTTATTCAAATCATGAACACATGATGTTTCAGTCTTGGAACCTTTGTGAAATATAATACCAAATGGATCTCAAAAACAGAATGTCAGCATAAATTAGCCAACACCCCAGGCAGGTAAGGGAGAGGAATGAGGAAAGAGAAATACCTAGGCTGGCCACTGGTTAGACTGGTTTTAACGTCACTGTGGGGTTTTTCAGTCATGAAGTTCTGAGGGTGTAACGGCGTCCTCAGATCAGAAGCACACAGACACCAGGACAGACGAGGAAGAAATGAGCAGCGTCTTCTCTCCCAGTGTTTCCTCCACACGTGAAGGTGGAAAGTGTCTGTAACTCGACCTGAGGTGAGTTCAGCAGGTGAGAATCCTATCAGAGGAATCTGATCATATTTGATCGTCACATTGTGTCACTGTTTACCTGCACAGGAGGAAGGGTGCTGGATGCTGATTGGTTTGGTTTAAAAGATCAATATGATGCTTGGAAGCTGCTGCTTTAAAGCTCCGTTGTAGTGTTTAGAGGAATACATTGGCAGAAATAGAATATAATCTAATCAGTCTGTTTTCTTTAGTGTATAATCAGCTGAAAATAAGAAAAGTGTTTGTGGTTTTGTTCATCTGTCCTGTGCTGTGCAGCTTTTTGTACTGAGTGACTGCATGTTGTGTCTGTGTGAAGGTGTGGACTCTGCTATGAATCTGGGTGAGGACAGAGAGGAGGGAGTCCATCCCTCTAAAACCACTCTGTGTGGGGAACATGACAGCCAGACCAAAGCTCAGAGGTGAGACCAGGATCTCTAACTGTCCATGACTCAAATCACTCCACCGTCATTGTTCACACTCACAGCTCTGTGTGTGTTCAACAGATCAGACTCTCCTGTGTCCAGCTGTGGGTCCTTCAACAGTGACTCGTCTATGGGTGAACCTATGAACTTCAAAGGTGGACACCCCTCCGATCAAAAGTAATAAATTATCCCAGTTTGCTGTTATCAGATTTTCATTTTACCCGTGAATTTATCAGTGTGTCTGATTCTATCAGGATCCAACATGAGAGACTAGATTTTCTTGGACCTGGACCTAGACCTGGAGCTGAACCCAGCTGTGTGTCCTTCAAGAGCGACCGTTCCATGCACAGACCAATTGACTTCAAAAAAGGACATCAGTCAATCAGGATCCAACATGAGACACCAGACCATCCTGGACCTGAAGCTGAACCCAGCTGTGTGTCCGTCAAGAGTGACCGTTCCATGCACAGACCAATCGACCTCAAAGGAGGACACCAGTCAATCAGGATCCAACATGAGACACCAGACCATCCTGGACCTGGACCTGAACCCAGCTGTGTGTCCTTCAAGAGCGACCGTTCCATGCACAGACCAATTGACTTCAAAAAAGGACACCAGTCAATCAGGATCCAACATGAGACACCAGACCATCCTGGACCTGAACCTGAACCCAGCTGTGTGTCCTTCAAGAGCGACCGCTCCATGCACAGACCAATTGACTTCAAAGGAGGACACCATTCTGCTGATAGAAGGTAAGAATTTCTAATGTTTGTGTCTGTAACTATCCATCTCTGCTACGATGAGGTTTGATGTCTTTGTTATCACTTTGTATTCTTTATAAGGCTGTCAAAGTTAACATGTTAATGATGAGTTAATGCAAATTCCTTTTAGCGCCACAATTTTTTTTGACATGCAATTAATGCACATACGTTCTGTAATTATGACCCTCGGCCCACCCCGTAGTTTAGGAATAGCGATGCAGCAGTAATGTTATGGATGGCAAGCAGACACAAATCATTGTGAGCAGACATGGATACAGAAATGGCAAGCAGACACAAATCATTGTGAGCAGACATGGATACAGAAAGGTGTCTTTTGAACGGCAAGTTCAGTTTCAAACCTCTGTCAGACGATTCTCTCGACAAGACCAAAGTTATTTGCATTTACTGTGGGTGTGAATTGAGTTACTGCCAGAGTACGTCGAGTCTTAAATATGGGGAATGTTCGTTCGAATTCGTTCAGTTTGAGCTTTTTTTTTTTACTTTCCAGGTCCATTAATTAGCAACATGTCATCATTTTGTGATCAGAAAATGTTATTCACTCTACATTAAGTTCCCCTCAAAAACGTACTTCCTATTTCAACGTAGTTGTATATAAACATGATTTATAGGAGACACAGTGCAATGTGATCACGTCACAGATGTCTTTGAAAACATTACATTCAATATTCATGCAGAATTTATAGATTTCTACCTGACTTTATTATGACAGAACAACTTTTGTGTGTCCTATCACAGAGTTCGTCAGCAGAGCTTAAAGGTTCCCAGTGGTCAGTCTGCCCAGCAGCATCAAACATACCTGGACTCCATATTAACGGTGTGTAAAGGCACAGCTACTACTGCTAATTAGAACATACACAAACTAAATACTGAACTGAACTTCAGTTTAAGTGTGATTCAGTTTCATTTACATAGGAAACCTTTGGTCCTGGTATTCATGTGGATGCCACCAATGTCATAATGTCATAACAATAATAATCATATGTGTATAATATTAGTATGAGTAATAATAATAGCAGTAGTAGTCAGCATTAGGCAGGACCACGTCGGCAGTGTAACTGCAACCAACACTCCAGGTGCAACTGCAATCCTGCAAAGACGAGGGAGCACAAAAGCTCTGGGGAAGAAGTCAGTAACATCCGTGACTGGAACAGGCAAATGGAGAAAGAGGGGAGAGGAGCTCAGTGTGTCAAAGGAGGTCCCGCAGCAGACTAGGCCTATATCAGCCTAACTAGGGGCTGGTCCAAGGCAGGCCTGAGCCAGCCCTAACTACAGGAGCCAGCCCTAACTATAAGAGCCAGCCCTAACTATAAGAGCCAGCCCTAACTCAGTCAGTATTATCAAAGAGGAAAGTCTTAAGTCTAGTCTTAATGTGGAGACGGTGTCTGCCTCCCAGACTGAGACAGGAAGATGATTCCACAAAAGAGGAGCCTGATAGCTGAAGGCTCTAGCTCCTGTTCTACTTTTGGTAGCTTTAGGAACCACGAGTAACCCTGCATTCTCAGAGTGCAGTGTTCTGGTGGGATAATATGGCACTATGAGCTCTCTAAGTTCTCTAAGCCTGACCATTCTGGCTATCATTCTGATCCAGTCTCCATGCTGCACTCTGCAGCTTTCTGTCTCACAGATGATCTGATGTCGACTTCTACCAGTTAAAGTTTACATTTTATTCTTTTCCAGCTGCTGGAGGAGAACATTATCAGTTTTGTAGAGAATGAGCTGAAGAAGATCCAGAAGGTTCTGAGTTCAGATTACCCTGACTGCTTAGAGAGTCAGAGTGAGGATGAGGAGGCATTGGATGGTGAGGATGAAGAGCAGAGGAAGAGCAGCAGAGAGGCGTTTCTGAAGATCACACTGAACTTCCTGAGGAGAATGAAGCAGGAGGAGCTGGCCGACTGTCTGCAGAGCAGTAAGAGCACTTTAACAGATTTCACATGGTGTGTGTGTGTGTTTATTGTGTGAAGAACTTTGTGTTGAATTTTTTTTGTATGAAAAGTGCTATATCAATAAAGTTTGATTGATTGATTGATTGATTGATTGATTGGTTGGTTGATTGATTGATTGATTGAGTGTGTGTGAACCTGTTCTGGTGTTCTCTGGTGAATGATGGAGCTGCATGGTGCTGGGCTGTGAGCACAGGTCCCACTAGAGGACGTGGGGCCCTCATGCCACTCTCAGTGACAGTGTGGTCAGAGACATGCACACCAGTAGCCTGCTGGAGGTCATTTTGCATTTTTGGCTCTGGCAGTGCTCCTCCTGTTCCTCCTCACACGAAGAAGCAGATACTGGTCCTGCTGCTGGGTTAACTTGAAGCCCTGTCCAGCTCTCCTGGTGTAACGGCCGGTCTCCTGGTATCTCCTCCATGCTCTTGAGACTGTGCTGGGAGACACGTATGGATGTGACATCCTCATGCTACCAGTAGTGACAAGGACACTAGCAGAAGACCAAACTAGAGAAGAATCAGTCAGAAAGGATAAGGAGAGAGCAACTGTCTGTCTTTCCTTTTCGGGGTTGTCTTGCTTTTGCCTCTCCACTGCACCTGTTGTCACTTTGATTTGCACCAAAGCAGCTGAAACTGATTCACAATCACTTGTGCTTCCTAAATGGACAGATTGATATCCTGAAGTTTAACTCACTTCCTGTTAGACTGGGACCATTAAGTGTTCCCTTCATTTTTTGAGCAGTGTATGATTGTCATTAAATGTGTAAGAGCTCTGACTGAAGAGGCTCTATCACCTTTGTGAATTAAACTGGATCATATACAAGGAGCGACACACCTGAGGATCTTAAGGTGTAAAAAGGGACATTGGGCAATAACAGATCAGATGCATAACTTGGAGCAGGGCCTATCAGGGCTTTGTAAGCAATTTGTAAGACTGACTGAAACATACACTGATTAATTACTTCTTTGTTCATTCAGGGACTGTTGCTGCAGTATGCCGACGTGAACTCAAATCGAACCTGCAGAAAAAGTTCCAGTGTGTGTTTGAGGGGATTGCTAAAGCAGGAAACCCAACCCTTCTGAACCAGATCTACACAGAGCTCTACATCACAGAGGGAGGGACTGCAGAGGTCAATGATGAACATGAGGTCAGACAGATTGAAACAGCCTCCAGGAAATCAGACAGACCAGAAACAACCATCAGACAAGAGGACATCTTTAAAGCCTCACCTGGAAGAGACAAACCAATCAGAACAGTGATGACAAAGGGAGTGGCTGGCATTGGGAAAACAGTCTTAACACAGAAGTTTACTCTGGACTGGGCTGAAGACAAAGCCAACCAGGACATACAGTTCACATTTCCATTCACTTTCAGAGAGCTGAATGTGCTGAAAGAGAAAAAGTACAGCTTGGTGGAACTTGTTCATCACTTCTTTACTGAAACCAAAGAAGCAGGAATCTGCAGGTTTGAAGAGTTCCAGGTTGTGTTCATCTTTGACGGTCTGGATGAGTGTCGACTTCCTCTGGACTTCCACAACAATGAGATCCTGACTGATGTTACAGAGTCCACCTCAGTGGATGTGCTGCTGACAAACCTCATCAGGGGGAAACTGCTTCCCTCTGCTCGCCTCTGGATAACCACACGACCTGCAGCAGCCAATCAGATCCCTCCTGACTGTGTTGACATGGTGACAGAGGTCAGAGGGTTCACTGACCCACAGAAGGAGGAGTACTTCAGGAAGAGATTCAGAGATGAGGAGCAGGCCAGCAGAATCATCTCCCACCTCAAGACATCACGAAGCCTCCACATCATGTGCCACATCCCAGTCTTCTGCTGGATCACTGCTACAGTTCTGGAGGATGTGATGAAGACCAGAGAGGAAGGAGAGCTTCCCAAGACCCTGACTGAGATGTACATCCACTTCCTGGTGGTTCAGACCAAACTGAAGAACGTCAAGTATGATGGAGGAGCTGAGACAGATCCACACTGGAGTCCAGAGAGCAGGAAGATGATTAAATCTCTGGGAAAACTGGCTTTTGATCAGCTGCAAAAAGGCAACCTGATCTTCTATGAATCAGACCTTACAGAGTGTGGCATCGATATCAGAGCAGCCTCAGTGTACTCAGGAGTGTTCACACAGATCTTTAAGGAGGAGAGAGGACTGTACCAGGACAAGGTGTTCTGCTTCGTCCATCTGAGTGTTCAGGAGTTTCTGGCTGCTCTTCACGTCCATCGAAAGTTCAACAACTCTGGAGTCAACCTGATGGCAGAAGAACAAACAGGCACCTCCCGGCGGCCTAAAGTCTTCAAAGACAAACCTAAAGGAAAACATCTCTGCCAGAGGGCTGTGGACAAGGCCTTACAGAGTCGAAATGGACACCTGGACTTGTTCCTCCGCTTCCTCCTGGGTCTGTCACTGCAGACCAATCAGACCCTCCTACGAGGCATGCTGACAGACACAGGAAGTAGCTCACAGACTAATCAGGAAACAGTTGACTACATCAAGAAGAAGATCAGTGAGAATCTGTCTGCAGAGAGAAGCATCAATCTGTTCCACTGTCTGAATGAACTGAATGATCGTTCTCTAGTGGAGGAGATCCAACAGTACCTGAGTTCAGGACGTCTCTCCACAGATAAATTGTCTCCGTCTCAGTGGTCAGCTCTGGTCTTCATCTTACTGTCATCAGAAAAAGATCTGGACGTGTTTGACCTGAAGAAATACTCTGCTTCAGAGGAGGCTCTTCTGAGGCTGCTGCCAGTGGTCAAAGCCTCCAACAAAGCTCTGTAAGTGGATTTATGAACAATTTCAAATATGCTTAATTTAATACATGACAAATTAAACATTTTGCTTGTTTTTATTTGCTAATCATTTCACAGACTAGCCTTTTGTAACCTGTCAGAGAGAAGCTGTGAAGCTCTGTCCTCAGTTCTCAGCTGTCAGTCCTCCAGTCTGAGAGACCTGGACCTGAGTAACAACGACCTGCAGGATTCAGGAGTGAAGCTGTTGTCTACTGGGCTGGAAAGTCCATACTGTAAACTTGAAATCCTCAGGTCTGTATTCATGTATTGTTTGATAACAATCTGACGTCCCATCACTAGGTCATCGTAAGGTTTTATTTGATGATTATAATATGTAAACAACTGCTGTATACGCTGTATTTAAGTGGTTCACCCATTTGACCTATTGTTCGAAAGCTATGCTCCTTGTGGTTTGATGTGAACCATTTTAAGATACAACCCCCACAGTAGGTCCAATAAACACTTCTGTCAGACATAAGACAAAAAAACAAAACAAATAGTTGTAACTCACCAATTATGCATTATGATAAGTTTAAGTTTATTTAATATCCACAGACTGATTGTATTCCAACAAAAACGGTGCTCAATTCAAAAGGGCAAGGTGATCTAAAGCCACGGAACTATTTAGTCCAATCCCATTATTACATCTTTAGATATCCACAAACTGCTGTTGCATTGTTTTGAATGTTCATATTTCTCTACTTCCTGCACACAAAATCCCCCATTTATATGTAAATGTGCCAATTTATTGCCATCAAAATGGCAATTGAACACTGACCTTTTGATTGACACCTCATATGAGCCAATAGGAGCTTCCATACTCTCACTATAGGAAACAATATTCCAAAACGGCCTGTGTTGAATGGAAAGACCTGCCTCACTCTCTCTGTACAGAGCCAATCAATAGTCAGTGATTTGTCAATGACACTTCTGACCTTAAGTGCGCTTTTGAACGGGTTACTGACACCACAGACTGTTTATAAATGTTCAGAAATGATAAACAAATGGCTCCTCTGTTATCTGAAATATCTTTGTCAATTCAGGTTTTCTAGAAGTGTTTTTATACACAGTAAGCTCCTAATAGATATTTCTGTCTGTGTCAAGTTTTTCACTCATCTCACATTCAGTTCATTGTTTTACTCTCTTTTTTTAAAAAGCGTCTGGACGCAACCTCAGAAAAACAGGTGGAAAATATTTATTTTCTGTGATATTGTTCTCTACTTTGAATTTGGACTATGTGAGGCTTCATGATATGGTCCCATTGTGTTTTCCAGCTTATACCCCCCAGTTGTAGTCATCTGCAGCTTCTTTTTTTTCCATTAAAAAAACCCTGTTTTTTAGTGTTTTAAAACTTTAAAACTTTAAAACTCAATGACAGAAGCAATTACAGTGATTAATAGTAATAGTGATTTCATTGTACTTTGGGAATGCCTTGGATATACACTTTAGGTAAATTAAGTTGAATTTTACAGGACTGCTAAGCAGTTTTAAAAAAAAAGTTGATCATTTCAATTCTGTCCACCCTGCTTTCTGTTCTGTTAGTGAAAATGGTCAAAATCTGTGGGATTTTCCTGCTGACATGATTTTCTAAAACACAGATTTTACAATGTTCTCCTCACTCCAGACTGTCAGGTTGTCTGATCACAGAGGAAGGCTGTGTTGCTCTGGCCTCAGCTCTGAGCTCCAACCCCTCCCACCTGAGAGAGCTGGACCTGAGCTACAATCATCCAGGAGACTCAGGAGTGAAGCTTCTCTCTGCTGGACTGGAGGATCCACGCTGGAGACTGGACACTCTCAGGTATGAACAGACATCAAAAGCTCGCACACTGCAGTGCTTCTAATTTCTTTAATTCCATGTCCTTCCACTTTGGTCAGTCATCATTAAGGATGGTGCACTTCTCCTAATTCTGTTCAGAGGAAGTGAGTAAGCCTCAATTAGGAAACACATGGATCCCCAGAGGTCTTATCCAGTGGAAACAATCATTAGAAAAACTTGGGTGTGAAATACTCTCATTTCAGCCCTACTATCAGCATATCTCTAGTGATGGCTGTCGGCCTGTCGGTGCGTCCAGACTTAAATATTTCAGCACCTATTGATGTTCAGTGACCTCTGAGATCCCTTGACTTTGAGTAGTGAGACAAAAGCCTGGTTGGCAACTGGATTTCTTTTAAAAACCTAAATTATACATCAAAATAAATCTCAGAACCTGTAGTTTTTAGCTGTAGCATATGCGTTACTTATTAGAATTAGTTAGAATATAGAATATATAAAATATATACAGCATTGGACTTTAAAATGATGACATTTTATTTATGTCTTTCAGACACAGACTCAGGGCGCAGAGGGCTAACTTTGCATAAAACAGAAAATGATGAATACAATATACAAGGATGATTACTAAGAGGATGATTATAGGAGTACCTGAGAATAACTAGACATGAATACATGAGTATGTCAATAAGTTTCAATAAATAGGAACATACTGAGGTGCCTCAGAATATGTTAAAGTATAAGGAAAATTCAAAAACACTTACACTTTATTTGGAATTCAGCACCCAGTTTTTTGTTTCTGCGAGTTGAGCGCATCGTCTCCTATTTTTAAAGCATAAGGAACCAATTAAAATTTGATTTGGCTTGGGTTATGTACATAAAAATATTGTAGCTTGAGAACATCAGGTTAATGTTTTAGTCAGCAATCTCAGGAATTAGTTGTGGTGGTGAGGAGATGGGATATTATTGTATAGAATATTTTTCTCTTTTTGCCACCTTCAACAGAACCTAAAATCTTTTCCCAATTCCTGTCAGTTCACATGCCGCAGTATTCTGAATCAGCTGGAGAGTCTTTAGAGACTTGATCTGATAAAAAGGAAGTGCAATAATCCAGCCCAGAAATAACTAATGTGTGGACTTGTTTTTCTGTCTTTTTGAGACAGGATGTGACTGATTTTTGTGATATTAGGGGCCGTACACATGCCACATCTTAAACCACCTGGAAAACGCGAGGTCAGGTGTTGGGTGCTACTCTTGTGCCTTTTCTGGGCCAAATTTCAAAGCACGATGGCAGGTTGTATCTGAGGTTGCTAAGCAACCTCAACAAGCACCATATCATAGCCTATTTACTTCAATTCCTTGAAACAGATGTAAAGCTCTGACAGCCCTGCACTAAAACGATCAACTTCTCCTCCATATTTATCACAGGTTGAGACAGACTCAACTCATCACTGCTGCTCTCATGTGTTTTCAAAGTTTTCCAAATATCTCAAAATTGTGATCATTTTATTTCTGGCGTTATAACATTCTTGTGTTAGGTGGAAAATGTCTGCATATCCCTAATAAGATCAACCACACGTATTCTCCCTGCATTATCTAATATGAAGCATTTTCTTTACTCAGTGTCATCCAGTGTTTAGAGTCCATTTCTTTGACCTCTTTGTGTTTCCATTATTTTCTCCTCTGATTCAGAAACTCTTAAACCTCTTAAAAGTCCTCCTTTTTCACCTTAGGAGCTCTTGTAAGGTTTTACATGCTTTGTGAATAACTTATCTTTATGAAGACCTAGTCTTAACTTTAAGGGGAAATTCTAAGAAAATGTCACAATTCTAAGAATTTTCTCAGAATTTCTTCATGAGGAGCAACTCTTTGTCCAAGGAAGCTTTGTAAAAACGGCCCCTACCACGCGTCTACATTGAAAACAATGAGTTTGAGGACGTAAGAAAACACAACATATGTACAGCCCCTTACGCAGGTGACAGAACGCAGACGCAGTTTGTTTGATATGGGAGTTAAAAGACAAATCTTGGTCATGGTGGTGCAGTCGTTAGCATTGCCCAGTGTCAGCTAGGATAGGCTTCACCCCCTCCGACCCCTAACAGGATAAGAGGCTATCAAAAATGAATGAATGAATTGAGAAATTGTTGGTTAAATAAAATAAATAAAAAGCTAAGCTGATCCGTTTCTTCTGGCTTGATAGATATAACTGTGTATCATCTGCATAACAGTTTACAGAGTGATTTATAATTTAGCTAAGGGAAGCATGTATGAAGCAGGGGCGATTGCTCTGAGACAACAAGGGAGGCTGAACTTCCCCTAAAATTTCATAGAAGAAATGGTCAAATATGCACTATTGCGCTAGGATGCGTTTAACATCATGATTATGATGTTCAAACGTCAGCTGTTTATCACCAGTTTTCAAACACGACCTCCCTGTCATACATTCTCGTGTCAGCACAGTGGACGCGGAGCTTCCAAGCATTCCTATGAGACAGCACTTAGCAGGTTTTTTTCATGCAGCAAAGCGAGACACTCATTGAATAAATGCGACAAAATCGGCACTTCCAAGGAGGCTCAACTTCCCTGGGAGTGGAGAGGCGGGAGAGGATGCTTGGTTTCTGCATGATGACTTGAGGAATTGTCTAAAAGGTGGAACCCCTTTGTGACTGACAGCGCTTCGCATTTCGAGCTCAGTCCCATGCGGATATTTGCGAGTGGAATCTTCTGACAGAGTGCCGTCCAGAGTTCCTTATTTCCATAAGCGATATAGCTCATTTTCACCATTTATACAGTACAGTTCAGGTGTTTAAACCCATCTGAAATTCTTTGAGGTGTGTTTTGCTGTGGCTCTGTGGCATGAGTGTGGTTGAAAAACAGCTTCAATTTAATGTTCCTTTTATAAGTTACTGCCTCACTTCAACATGACACATTTTATGATGTAAACTTAAAGTGAACTTCCCCTGTTTGAAAGACCAGCAGCCGTCACTGGTATAAAGTGAATAGAACTGTTCCAAGCACAGAACCTTGTGGTACTCCATGACTAACTTTTTTGGTTGAACAGATACAGATGATGATGACTTTGTACACCTCTTGTAGTTCCCACTATAGAAGGTGTCTCCAGGGACACATTTTGCTGTTATAACAAATACAGACTCAAGAGGTGAAAACAATACCAGCCAAATGCTGTAGTGGCTCGTAAATACAGAGCAGATGAGTGGTAAGCGGGCTCTTTTTTTTGCATGTACATCACATCATCTTCCTCTTTTTCTTCACATCTTCTTCTGTCAGACACCAGTAACAGAATCATGGAGACAGTTGACACAGATGAGTTTCAGCCTATTTCTCTGTCACGCTGAGTGACACTGCTTCATGCTGAGCAGCATTTAGGACTCATGTTGGATAGAAAATCATTCTGACTGTTTCCTCCTCCAGGTTGGACCACGGTGGACAGCAGATGTTAAAACCTGGTGTGAGGAAGTGTAAGTGTGGATTCAGTTTCACACATTGTGACAAAACAGCAGTCAGTTCATCTTTAAATAACAAGATGGTAGTTGTGGTGATAATTCATTAAAACAGTACTGCTAAGAATAAACCCTTCAGATGTGTTTGATGATAAACTGCTGCCGTCTTTTTCTCTTCCCTCCTCAGATTACTGTGAGCTCACACTGGACACAAACACAGCACACAGACAACTCACACTGTCTGAAAACAAGAGGAAGGTGATATATGTGGCAGAGGAGCAGCCATATCCTGATCACCCAGAGAGGTTTGACTACTGGGTTCAGCTGCTGTGTGGAAATGCTCTGACTGGTCGCTGTTACTGGGAGGTGAAGTGGAAAAGTGGGGTTTATATATCAGTGACATACAGAGGAATCAAAAGGGGAGGATACAGTGATGACCGTGTGTTTGGAGGGAATGATCAGTCCTGGAGTCTGAAATGCTCTGACGGTGGCCGTTTCTCTGTCTGTCACAAAAACAGAGAAGCAGTCCTCTCTTTCCCCTCCTCCTCCTCCTCCTCCTCCTCCTCCTCTGGTAGAGTAGCAGTGTATGTGGACTGTCCTGCCGGCACTCTGTCCTTCTACAGAATCTCCTCTGGCTCACGGATCCACCTCCACACCTTCAACACCACCTTCACTGAACCTCTTTATCCTGGCTTTGGGTTCTGGTCCTATGGCTCCTCAGTGTCTCTGTGCTCTTTGTAGGAGGGAGACGACCTCAAACCCTGTGGATTTAATGTTGGTCGGCGCAGCTTTACTTCACTGAACTTTGCTACTTAAAGAAGCTGTAAAGAAGTTATCACATCTTTATTGGATATGATCAGTATTAGTCTTTATTAACAGGCTATATAAAGTTAGTTACAGAGTATAATATTTGACCGAGATTTGTCTTTTAATTCTCATTTCAAACAAACCTCACGGACTGCATTTTTTCCATCTGCGTAATATTGCGAAAATTAGGCCTATCCTGACCCGAAAAGATGCAGAAAAATTGGTCCACGCTTTTGTTACCTCAAGGCTGGATTACTGTAACTCTCTATTATCAGGTAGCTCTAGTAAGTCCTTAAAGGGCCAGTGTGTAAAATGGGTTGAAAACAGTGACATCAGTGGTCAAATTCTAGATTACGATCATATTTCTC
>NC_065517.1:33720535-33730897 GCF_006386435.1 Epinephelus moara
CCGAGCGTGTCCGAGCGTGCACCAGCGCAAGCCTTGCCTGAACCTCTTCTGTGAAGCCTTCTTCCGTACCTCCGGGCTCCGTACACCCGGGAGAGTTGAGCCTGATAGGAGGGGCCAAATTTGAATGTGTGTTTACAAACAGCAACTGGAAAATTCTCCAGACCCTACCTTTAAGACTTTCCTCTTTGATAAAGCTTATAGTTAGGGCTGGCTCAGGCTTGCCCTGTACCAGCCCCTAGTTAGGGCTGGCTCTTATTAGCATGACATTTTACATGTTGCCAAAGCATAAAAACATTTGAAAAGACAGTGAATAAAATTTACAACTGATTACACATACAGTATGACACTCACAGAGAAAAATAGAGAAATATATATACAGTACTGTGACGCCCCTCCCAATGTCTTTGAGAATGTTTCAGCCAGTCTCATCAGGCAGCTGGCTGACATGGGAGGGTCGTTACCATGATTAGGCTCACCTGGGCTTCCAAGCTATAAACGCCGCCTAATCTGTTCACTTGGTCTACATACTATATATACATACATGTGTCATATGTCTCCTTTCTGTTTACCTATAAACACGTTTTATGTGTTTGTGTGTGAAAACCAACAAACAAAAAAAATAGTGTAGCGGAATAAAGCAGACCATGAGCTATGAGGAGATGAACCGGCATTTATGTGATGTTATTGTTTATGTGTGTGTGCGTGTGTGTGAGATAGGTCTACTGTATAGTAAGTAACTTTGCTTAAGATCAATAAAGAAACAATAAACAACAACATTTCAATACAAAATCATAGATGTAAATTTTAAAGAAAAAATAGAAGTGTAGGACTAAATAAACAGACACAGTGTGAGCTGTGAGGAGATGAACTCCAGTCCAATTTAATTGCTCTTTTTTGTATCCTAATTAAAGGGGGAATTGGCTGAGTTCAGCTCAGCATCCATTGTTAAAGGCGTTCCTGTGGATTCTGAGTATTCTCTTGCAAATCTCAGTGTGTAGGACTTCAGTTGGGTGTTTTTTCAAAGTCTTGATTTACAAGAGGACTCCACACTTCACTAACATACAGTAATGTGGGTTTGATTATCTCTCTCTATGTCAATCTCTCTGTCTCTCTCTCTCTCTCTCTCTCTCTCTCTCTCTCTCTCTGTCTCATTGTGTCATACTGATTACTGTTAATTTATTATGTTGATCTGTTCTGTACGACATCTATTGCATGTCTGTCCGTCCTGGAAGAGGTATCCCTTCTCAGTTGCTCTTCCTGAGGTTTCTACCATTGTTTTCCTGATCAGCTGTGATGGTCTTAAGGACAGAGGGATGTCGTATGCTGTAAAGCCTCTGAGACAAATATTGATTTGTGATATTGGGCTTTATAAATAAAATTGAATTGAAATTGTTGTGTTCCTTGTTTTATGTTATTTGTTCAGGATTATTTTGTTTCCTGTTTTATTTTGTAGTTACTCTCCTCATGTGTCATGTGTTGTTTTACTTCCTGCCTCTGTGTTTATCTCCTCCACCCTGATAGGCCCGTTTCCACTGAAGAAGTTCCTGGTACTATTTGGGGGGCCCTCTCAACCGCCGTGTCTCCACTGTGCAACGGAGTAGGAGGAAGGTTCCTGTAAAGTTACCGGGCTCTGGATGTGACGTAATCATTGCGCGACCATTTTGACCGGGGCGACGCAGCAAAGAAACAAACAAAGAAGAACAACAACAAAGAAGAAGAAGCAGAAGTAAGAAGAAGAAAGCAGACATACGAAAGACAATTATCAACATGGAAGGAGCTGAGGTGGTTGCTGGGTTTCTGGTGTGTCTCTTCATTTACATGGCGGTGGAAGCTATGAACAAGAGGACTCCTCGTCTGCTGAGTTTTAAAAATGCCAGCTATTTTGTCGCTTTCTGTTGACGTCCCATCCCGCCTTGAGTATATCCAATCAGTACCAAGTAAACCCCAAGCCCCACCCAGGAGTTTTTCGGGGCCGTTCTGAGTACCTACTCCGAGGCAGGGACTTGTTTAGCCCCTGTAAAAGTTCCAGAATTCTGGCAGACATTCACAATTTTGTCAAGAAACAGATTTTTAATTGAATTTTCAGAAAATACACAATTTCAACCATTACATAAACTGTGATGTAAGATTTTATCCATATTGCAAATCACTGAACAGCTGCAAAGTATCTGCTCTGAATCACATCCTGAAAACAAACAGGCCTCTCACTAAAACACCCAAAATAAAACTTACATTAAATAAAGAAAACAAACAGTGTGTAGTTTAGTTTATGATCTGTACAAAGTCTAACAAACAGTAAAATCAAAACACAATTTTGGACATGTAGGAGTTATAACTGAGGAAAATAAACAACCTAAAACTTAAATTAAAAGCCTCGTCCCAATTAAACACCCAGTCCCTTTAACCAGCCCGGTGTGGCTCCACATTATGTGAAATAAAGGCCTGTCTCCATTAGAGGCCTGGTCTGGATCCCAAACAGTTCATTTTTTTAGAGAAGTTCTTCAGATGTATAAAGCAGGTTGTTGTTTGCCTCAGATTATGTGTCTGTTCCTGGATTACCCTGTAAGTTATTCATATTCCTTCAGTCTGTCATGGTCCATGGATCAAAAGGGTTTTTCATAAAAACGAATCCAAGTTGTGAGGATTGTTTTAACAGGATAAAGTGGTGATGTGTCGGTATGTCTGGGTGCCGTAATTCTCGGTTGCTATAACTCTGTCTGTCTGTCACAGCTAGATCAAATGAATGATTCATAATTAATATGTTATCTGAAGGTTAATTTTTATACAGTAATATTCAGACTGGTTTAAATAAAACAATTTGATATTTCCTGATCTTTGCTGAGTAACAGTTTTATGTGAAAGGAATTAAAGGCCTGGGCGGCACGGTGGTGTGGTGGTTAGCACTGTCGCCTCACAGCAAGAGGGTTGCCGGTTCGATCCCGGGTGTGGGAGCCCTTCTGTGCGGAGTTTGCATGTTCTCCCCGTGTCAGCATGGGTTCTCTCCAGGCACTCCGGCTTCGGTGAATGTGAGCATGAATGGTTGTTTGTCTCTATGTGTCAGCCCTGTGATAGTCTGGTGACCTGTCCAGGGTGAACCCTGCCTCTCACCCAATGTCAGCTGGGATAGGCTCCACCCCCTTGACCCCAACAGGATGAGGGGTTATGGAAAGTGAATGACTGAATGAATGAATGAATGTAAATAAATACAAACCTCACATTTTGTCTCATCGTTGAGACTTTTCCAAATTGCTTCTCGTCCATGACGTCTTTCTGATCTGAGCTGAACTTGAACACATTAAATGGTTAGTCAGCACCATCAAGTGGACAGTTTGTGGAACTACACCATCTGATCAGTGAAGTCTCTGACACTGACTGGGTGTAGGTGTTATGGAGGAAAGGTACAACACTGTCTCAAGGTCAACCCTCATCAGGTATAATAACAAGAGGGTCACAGGTAGGTAAGGGAGAGGAGTAAGGACATAAAGCCTCTGGTACACTAAACTGACACTGGTTAGACTGGTTTTAACGTCACTCTGTTTTTTTCAGTCATGGACTATGAAGTTGTGAGGGCATGACGGTGTCTTCAGATCAGACGCACAGACACCAGGACAGATGAAGAAGAAATGAGCAGCGTCTTCTCTCCCAGTGTTTCCTCCACACATGAAGGTGGAAAGTGTCTGTAAGTCGATCTGAGGTGAGTTCAGCAGGTGAGAATCCTACCAGAGGAATCTGATCATGTTTGATCGTCACATTGTGTCACTGTTTACCTGCTTAGGAGGAAGGGTTCTGGATGCTGATTGGCTGATTCTAAATATCTGTTTGAAATGTTCTGTAGGATTTATCTCTGAGTTAAAGAACAATGACTTTAGAGAGATTTAATGTTGCTGGTGTTTCTCAGGTACAACCAGCAGCAGTTTGTAATCTGAGCTCACATTAGTGGAAAATGCAGGTGGTATGTGAACTGGTCTGACAGTTTCGGGACAACTCCGAGGGGAGGCTTTTATTTTTTGACTGTTAACTTTCTGAAGTGCATGGATGAAGTCAAAAATGTGAAGTATCGTGTGTCTCTCTGTTCAACCTTCATCATAATTTAAATACTTAAAGATAAATATAAAGATGCAAAAAATTACTTAGAACTATTACATTTAACAAAAAAGAATACAAAAAAATACAAAGATCTTTTTTTTGTGCCCCACCTCCCCAGCGTTTTTGTTGAGTTTTAAAATTTCCAAATTTCCAGTCATTTGTTGGACTCACCACATTGTGACTTTTCTAGTTTGGATGTTGTCTCAAAGGAAACCTCCAGTCTAACCTGCTTACTGTTAGCTGAACGATTTCTTTCTTTCTGTGTTTTAGCAAATTTTATGGAGTTTTTTACCACGAGGGTCGCTGTGAGATCTAAAATCCAGTTTAGACCAAAGATTCACGACGAGATTAAACCGTTTTAGAACGTTGCAGAGAAAAGTAGCAGCGGTGTGAACTGGCTGGTCTGAGCTCAACTCAAGCCGGCTGATGGTGTCACCTGACACTCAGCTGGTCAAATCACTGGTAGCTGGTTTTAAAGCACGTCACCTGTTTCAACAGCCAGTCAGCTTGTAGTAAAGTCCACTGGTCAAGTCAAAATGACCAGAGATGGTGTGTTGGCTTGCTGCAGCAGGTGCAACGTCCATCCTCACGGTGTGCCGGTGTCAGACTGTTGGTCGCTGCTGCTGCTGGCTGTATGTGCTTATGCCCCGCCCACACACACACATTCTCATTGACTGATGAATCGCCGCTGGTTATTTATATTATTGTGGCGTATTGATTATGAATACAGTCCATCTGATGCTGGTTTTGTTTCATCACTGTAGCCAGTATCTCACTATCACTATCCTCATTCAGATTTTAAGAAGCTACAAATTATATTCAGCCACAAAATAAGTCTGAAAAGCTGCAAATCAGAACCGAAGTATAGAGAGTTGTTGACTAGAGATGATACACCGTCTCATCGTGGTCACTTCCTGTCAACGTTACAGGTCAGAAGTACAGAGAGTTGTTGACTAGAGATGATACACCGTCTCATGGTGGTCACTTCCCGTCAACCACCAGCTTTTTACAGAGCGGATGGTTGACAGTAGTTTGTTTCAACTGGTCTCATTGTGAATCTTTGGTCTGAAATGGACTTTAATGTGATTCTCTTGTTACCAGGTACATATGTTATCATTTTATTTTCCTCATCACATGAAACAAGCCAACTTTTATCATTGTTTTATTTGCCGTTTGTCACAGCCAGTCTGCAGTGTGCCATCCCCGTGAGTAAACAGTCAGTTGGAGCCACAGAGAGAAGGTCTGTGTCTGATTAATAACACAACCGCCACACAGGCACCTTATTATTGTAAAATAGCTAACTCTTTGTCTTCCACTGAGGCCATGATAGAAACGGATGCAAAGTTATTTTCTCTGTTTCAATCAGTCTTAAAAACAAACCCCCTTCTTGAAATCCTTTAAATCTGTCAAAAAGCCTATAAAGAAACTACTTACCAAAACATCTCTAAATTATACATTGCTCTCCAAAGTTTAAAAGAAAGATCATATTAAAGAAAGCTGGGAAGCAGAAGGCAATTTTATAACACAAGTAGAAGAATCTCCCTCTTGGAAAAAATTCAGCTGGAAAAATGTGACTCGTTTCTTCGGTACTTCAGCACAAAAGATTAACTATTCTAATCAGACAGCCTGCTGGAGGTCCTGTGAAAGTGCAGTGGCACACCATCTCCACATAACTGTCCCGCTGTGGCTCCATTTTGGAGAAGTGTCCACAGTGTCCTCGAAACAGCTTTTTAGTTGATATTTGTTTTAATTTTAAAATCATGTACCTTGGCAATCTAGAAGAGCTTCACTGTGCAAAGTGAGAGAAATACTTGAGGGTGTTTGTCATATGTAAAAAGGCTTTGATAAGAAAATGGCTTAAGAATTATGTACCAAGCATAAATGAGTGAGTCGACTTAGTTTATAATATATACACGATGGAAAGAGTTACATTTAAACTAAAAACCCAAATTGATACTTTCAACGAAAATAAGTTAAAATGGCCTACGCATTTGTCGACTTTAAGGCCTTTGTATAGCAGTAGTATGTTATGGGCATGTCTCCCAAACTAAAATAATTTCCTTTTCCTCTAAGTGTCGAATTAATAGGCCTACAGGTCGACTAGAATGTGTATGTATATCGAAGAGCACATTCATACGCGTGTGTATACATGTGCATGGATGTGTGTGTGTATATATGTATATTTTGGTTTTTTTGAGAGGGATCCTCCGGTAATTTATGTTTTGTTTGTAGTTCACGTCATGTGTGCTTTTGTGTCCTGTTGACACATATGTCTGTTCTTTAAAAGAAAACCTGACAAAAAGTAAATTTATTAGCCTGGTTCCAGACCATAGACCCCGCCCACCCAACTGAGTAGGCTTGCATCTCTGGTCTGGCATACTGCAATGAATTTGTGATTTATCTCATCCAAACGATGGACGGACCAATGAACGCTGGGGGTGGGGGTGGGTCTAGTGATTAGCCAATCAGCCATTCCACCTCTTGTCAATAGGGGTTGCTGAATCAGCCATTCCACCTCTTGTCAATAGGGGTTGCTGCAGCACTCTCAGCACCCACCTTCCCACGCCAATGCTCAAATCCGATGACACAGAAAATAAAAATTTTCAGTAGTGAATCTTTGAATCTAAAATTAAGACATTAAACAGCATTAAACCAAGAAATCACCTACTGATTATTACCTATAAGTAATTTGTAGGTGTGAAGGATTGCAGCCGAGTCATACAACACTTGGGGATGAAAAGCCATTTTGAGATAATATTCCAAATATTTATTTGTATATCGAATTGTATGTCAAATCTGAGGATTTAAACTGACATTTTGGGTGCATTGTAACAGAATTCGATTTGATTCTGTGGTCAACATCATGGATGGTGTTCAAATTAACACATAGCATCCAGGAAGAGACTCAGAATGACCACAAAGAGACACAAACCCTTAAAAAAAGCATAATAAATACAAAGAGATGAAAAACTACCACAAAGTCTTTGTATCTTGTTCCCCTGTAGGAGAGGTGGTGGGGCCCTTTGCATACCTGTGCCCAGGGGCCCAATGTCTCATAATGCACCGATGGTCAACAGACTGTATTTCTGGGTGAATCTGGAGGCTGGGACACATTTTGGTGTTTATTAGATCCTGTTTCAGCCCCTGAATCTTTGTGTCATGTCACTGAGCTGAAGTGATGTGTCCTGTGCTGTGAAGCTTGTTGTACTGAGTGACGGCATGTTGTTGTGTCTGTGTGAAGGTGTGGACTCTATGAATCTGGGTGAGGACAGAGAGGAGGGAGTCCCTCCCTCTAAAACCACTCTGTGTGGGGAACATGACAGCCAGACCAAAGCTCAGAGGTGAGACCAGGATCTCTAACTGTCCATGACTCAGATCACTCCACCATCATTGTTCACACTCACAGCTCTGTGTGTGTTCAACAGATCAGACTCTCCTGTGTCCAGCTGTGGGTCCTTCAACAGTGACTCGTCTATGGGTGAACCTATGAACTTCAAAGGTGGACACCCCTCCGATCAAAAGTAATAAATTATCCCAGTTTGTTGTTATCAGTTTTAAAATATTCAAAAGTAGACATCATTTTCAGCAGATTTTCATTTTACCCATGAATTTATCAGTGTTTCTGATTCTATCAGGATCCAACATGAGAGACTAGACCATCCTGGACCTGAACCTGAACCCAGCTGTGTGTCCTTCAAGAGCGACCGTTCCATGCACAGACCAATTGACCTCAAAAAAGGACACCAGTCAATCAGGATCCAACATGAGACACCAGACCATCCTGGACCTGGACCTGAACCCAGCTGTGTGTCCCTCAAGAGCGACCGTTCCATGCACAGACCAATTGACTTCAAAGGAGGACACCATTCTGCTGACAGAAGGTAAGAATTTCTAATGTTTGTGTCTGTAACTATCCATCTCTGCTACGATGAGGTTTGATGTCTTTGTTATCACTCTGTATTCTTTATAAGGCTGTCAAAGTTAATGCAAATTCCTTTTAGCGCCACAATTTTTTTTGACATGCGATTAATGCACATACGTTCTGTATTTATGACCCTCGGCCCACCCCGTAGTTTAGGAATAGCGATGCAGCAGTAATGTTATGGATGGCAAGCAGACACAAATCATTGTGAGCAGACATGGATACAGAAAAGTGTCTTTTGAACGGCAAGTTCAGTTTCAAACCTCTGTCAGACGATTCTCTCGACAAGACCAAAGTTATTTGCATTTACTGTGGGTGTGAATTGAGTTACTGCCAGAGTACGTCGAGTCTCAAATATGGGGAATGTGATCAGTGCTCAGAGGTGAGACCAGGATCTCTAACTGTTCATGACTCAAATTACTCCACTATCACTGTTCACACTCACAGCTCTGTCATATTTTATCTTGTGTGCACAAGTTTTTTTTTTTATCTTTTCCAAACAAGATAAAAATGATCACCTTTTTGGACTTTAGGGGCTCTGCACAGTAATAAAACATTTAAAAGCTAACAGCACTTTTTTTAAATTAGAATTTCAGTGTTAATGTGAATTTTTCAGTGTTTGTGATTCTTTCAGGATCCAACATGAGAGACCAGACTGTCCTGGACCTGGACCTGGACCCAGCTGTGTGTCCATCAAGAGTGACTGGTCTATGAAGAGACAAATGCACTTAAAACGTGGACGTCGCTTTGCTGCCCACAGGTAAGAATGTATAATGTTCATGTGCGTCACTATCCATCTGTCTTGAGATGAGGTCTGATTTATTTGTTGTGATCCCCTTATGTTCTTTATGTGTTACTCTTTTTTTTCCCTATTTGGTCTTAAAAAAGGACGTGTAATAGGCATGCACCATCAGCCTTTGGATTTAAATTTTTTTCTTTTTTTGTTGTGAAGGACCTCGTTAGACAGCGGCCTCTGGATTTACCGTGATCAGGATGGTGCAGTGTCGTAAGTAACAGATTAACTCCTCTGAGCACCAACGTACATACTACATAGACTTTTACAGACTGTAACGTTGACACATCTGGGTATTTATTTATACCAGTTTGTTAATACACCAAAATGACAAACTTTCATGGGTGTCTGGTTACTTTATGGTGATTTTGAATGTTATCTTCACACAGCAGTATCAGCATTTCGTCCTATGTTAAGTCTGTTTGTACCAAAAAGTTAGTAACCAAATCATAAGCTCTTAAGACATGTTATCTTTGGGTTAATGCTCCTTTCATCCTCATTTACAAGCATGTCAGAGTTATCTTTTCTGCTTTGTTGCTCTGGTGGTAATTAACACAGAATGAGCCGACTGTGAAAGGATTACATATATTTATTTTATTGTCTGCTTATCTGACTGTTTCTTTCATTTATAGTCTTCATACATACTTGTATATATTTCAGATATGTTGTTTTGTTAATTGTGTTGTATCATTTACTTGATGTTTTGTACATGTTCACTTTGTCAATTTGAAAAATAAAAATGTTTTTTCGTTTCTTCAGAAATCTGCATGTTGGCCAGTTCAAATATTTCATTTCAAAGCCAATATCAGCCGAAGATGTGCTGATATTATCATGCTTCCCTAAATTGCAATAGTCCAACCTATAAGTAACAAATGCGTGGACTAGTTTTTGTGCATCTTTCTGAGGCATGTTGTGGCTAAATAATCAAAATAATATATTCCAAAATAATAATGAAAAAATTGTATCTCAGTTTGTTGTTATCAGTATAAAAACATTCAAAAGTCGACATGATGTTCAGCAGAATTTCAGTGTATCTCTACATTTATCAGTGTTTGTGATTCTATCAGGCTCCAGCATCAGAGACCAGACTCTTTTAGATCTGTACCTGGACCTGAACCCAGCTGTGTGTCCATGAAAAGTGACCAGTCTGTGCAAAGATATATTGTTTTCAAAGGTGGACACCAGTCCACTGACAAAAGGTAAAAACTTAAAATGTTTCTGTCTGTTAAGTACATAAGTGAAATTTGTCTATACAGTGCTTTTCTCAGACAAAGGTCACAAAGTGCTTCACAAGGGCAATATACCACAAGAAAGAAAACACAGAAGATAAAGTGACTACCTGAGCCACATAGTTAAAAGTGCAAACTAGTGATACTATTTGCAAAAAGAAAACAAACAAAAAAATAAACTTGGCTATCAAATGACGTCCATTAATCAAATATAACCCCTAAATTCAAAGGTTTGAGTGAGCAGCAAAGAGGGCCCAATACTTTGCATAATGAGAGGGACCAACAACTAGAACCTCCGTCTTATCAGCACTGACCTGTAAAACATTTTCAGC
>NC_065517.1:33731300-33771663 GCF_006386435.1 Epinephelus moara
CGGAAGTGCGCTCAACTATGGAAGCCCGAATGACTGCGGACATTCCTCGCGGAGTCCGCTCCGCTTATAGTACGCCCGAGTCTGTGAGCACCTGTGTCTGCCTCTTCGCCAAGCGCACAGCGAGCAGGAGAGAGAGGGGGGTGGGGGTGGGGCAGGGACTGAGCTACGGGGTGTGAGTGCGCATGCGCTGAGGCCTCTACTGTAGCGTGGAGTTTGTTTAACAGTGACGGGGAGTCGATAATGGCGGACAATTTAGTCTCTAAGAAATCAAAGAATGCGCCAATATGGCAACACTTTGGCTTTGAGCCAGACGAAGGAGGCAACCCTTGTTTGCACTGACTGAGTAAGCTAAACCTGCAAATTTATTTGTAAGGAATAAAAGAAACAAAGTGTTACTGTCACTCTGTTGTCCTATGGTTGTTTTTTATTTTAAATGAGTCAATTGCGCCCCCAAGTAGCGAAAATCCGGTATTACCGACTTGATGTGGTTTTTCACAAAAACCGGACCGTTTTTTTTTTTTCTCATACCAACCCAACCCTAATCTTCTCTAACATTTTAGACAACAGTGGTAGTTTAGAAATAGGTCTATAGTTATTGAGCAGAGCAAGCTCTAAGTTAGTTTTCTTCAATATTGGCTGAATTGCAGCTTGTTTAAAATAGGAACAGCACATCCTGTAAACAAGGAGGAGTTAACAATAGAAAGCACAGTGGGACCAATAATCAGCCAAACTTTTTAAAATAGAGATGATGGAATTATGTCCAAAGGGGAAGAAGACACCTTCATTTTACTGACCAAATCCATCAGGTGATGTAAACTGATGGACTGGAAGGTGTCCAGTCAGTGTGAGATGTAGAGAGAATAGCCATTACCATATCAACAAAGTGTTGTAACCAGACCTCGTAATGGATCACAAATTGACTTGTGGTTCAAAGTATTAAAATGGCTATCAGAAATTATTAATAATTATTAATCATAAGTATTCATTATGTTAAATAATATGACTTATTTTCCTTAAATCACCTCATGGGGCACCATTCATGGAAAGGTAAAAATGATAGCCAATCAATTAAATCAGTCTCATAAAACACAGCGAACTATCAATCTGGAAGTCTGATTCAAAGATGGACACAAGTCTGATGATCAAAAGTAATAGTTCATCTCAGTTTGTTGTTATCAGCATTAAAATATTCAAAAGTCAACATATTGTTCAGCAGAATTTTAGTATATCTCTACATTTATCAGTGTTTGTGATTCTATCAGGACCCAACATGAGAGACCAGACCCCCCTGAACCTGCACCTGAACCCAGCTGTGTGTCAATGAAAAGTGACCAGTCTGTGCAAAGATATATTGTTTTCAAAGGTGGACAACAGTCCACTGACAAAAGGTAAGAACGTGAAATGTTTCTGTCTGTTAAGTACATGAGTAAAATTTGTCTATACAGTGCTTTTCTCAGACAAAGGTCACAAAGTGCTTCACAAGAGCAATATACCACAAGAAAGAAAACATATAAGATAAATTGACTACCTGAGCCACATAGTTAAAAGTGCAAACTAGTGATACTATTTGCAAAAAGAAAACAAACAAAAAAATAAACTTGGCTATCAAATGACGTCCATTAATCAAATATAACCCCTAAATTCAAAGGTTTGAGTGAGCAGCAAAGAGGGCCCAATACTTTGCATAATGAGAGGGACCAACAACTAGAACCTCCGTCTTATCAGCACTGACCTGTAAAACATTTTCAGCAGTCCAGACCCTGATCACATGAAAGCAGTCAAGGGTCCTAGATAACCTGAAAGGCTCACTAGGTTTGAACGAGAAGTGGAGCTGGATATCATCTGCATATATATGATATGCGGTGTTAAATCTGTTTATTATTTGTCCCAACGACAGCAAATATAGAGAAATCTGTTTATTATTTGTCCCAACGACAGCAAATATAGAGAGGATAACAGAGGCCCATGAACCGAGCCCTGCGGGACACCACAGGACAATGGAGAGGAATCAGATACAAAGTCTCCAATAGAGACAGAGAAACTCCTGTCAGTGAGATGGGATTAAACCAGTCTGATGCTTTGCCTGATAGGCCAATGCAATCACGCAACCTGTTAATGAGAATTTGACAATCCACTGTGTTGAAAGCAGAACTGAAATCCAGAAGTCCTAACACAGAACAGTCACCACCATCAGAGGATATTAAAATATCATTTGAAACTCTCAGAAGTAAAGTTTCAGTAAACTGCTGTTTCCTAAACCCTTTATTTTACTGATCAAATCCATCAGGTGATGTAAACTGATGGATTGGAAGGTGTCCAGTCAGTGTGAGATGTAGAGAGAATAGCCATTACCATATCAACAAAGTGTTATAACCAGACCTCATAATGGATCACAGATTGTTGGGAACTTGTGGTTCAAAGTATTAAAATGGCTATCAGAAATGATTATTAATTATTAATAATAAGTATTCCTTATGTTAAATGATGTGACTTATTTTCCTTAAATCACCTCATGGGCCACCATTCATGGAAAGGTAAAAGTGATAGCCAATCAATGAAATCAATCTCATAAAACACAGTGAACTATCAATCTGGAAGTCTGATTCAAAGATGGACACAAGTCTGATGATCAAAAGTAATAGTTCATCTCAGTTTGTTGTTATCAGTATTAAAACATTCAAAAGTCAACATAATGTTCAGCAGAATTTTTGTGTATCAATACATTCATCAGTGTTTGTGATCCTATCAGGATCCAACATGAGAGACCAGACCCCCCTGGACCTGGACCCAGCTGTATGTCAATGAAAAGTGACCAGTCTGTGCAAAGATACATTGTTTTCAAAGATGGACACCAGTCCACTGACAAAGGGTAAGAATGTAAAATGTTTCTGTCTCTTATGTGAGTAAAGTTTCTTTATACAGTGCTTTTCTCAGACAAAGGTCACAAAGTGCTTTACAAGGGCAATATACAACAAGAAAGAAAACACAGAAGATAAAGTGACTACCTGAGCCATGTAGTTAAAAGTGCAAAACTAGTGATACTATTTGCAAAATACAAAAAAAAAAAAAAAAAAAAAATCACAATACACCGAAAGAATATATAAAATATGAATATAATACAGATCTGGTGAAACCACAGTCAGCAGATTGTGAGGGAGCAGGCAAAGTGTTCCAAAATTTAGATACTACAGCCACAAAAGCTCGATCACCACGTGTCTTAAGGCGAGTGTGAGGGACAGACAACAAAGTTAGTGTATTTGATCCATAAAATTGAGCTTAAGAATATGGGTGAAGCAGTTCAGCCACATCAGAGGGAGCCTGACAGTTTAATGCTCTGTGAGTGAGAACGAGAATATTGAACTGGATCCTAAACTCAACAGGAAGCCAGTGAAGGGTTTTTAGTGTAGGGGCGATATGAGAGTGTCTATTTGATATAGCTAGTAGACCTGCAGCAGCATTCTGGACTGATTGCAGTCGAGCAAGAGCAGACATATTGAGTGAGGAGAAAAGTGCATCACAAGTACATGAGTAAAATTTGTCTATACAGTGCTTTTCTCAGACAAAGGTCACAAAGTGCTTCACAAGGGCAATATACCACAAGAAAGAAAACATACAGTATAAGATAAATTGACTACCTGAGCCACATAGTTAAAAGTGCAAACTAGTGATACTATTTGCAAAAAGAAAACAAACAAAAAAATAAACTTGGCTATCAAATGATGTCCATTAATCAAATATAACCCCTAAATTCAAAGGTTTGAGTGAGCAGCAAAGAGGGCCCAATACTTTGCATAATGAGAGGGACCAACAACTAGAACCTCCGTCTTATCAGCACTGACCTGTAAAACATTTTCAGCGATCCAGACCCTGATCACATGAAGGCAGTCAAGGATGCTAGATAACATGAAAGGCTCACAAATATGACAGCAAATATAGAGAGGATAACAGAGGCCCATGAACCGAGCCCTGCGGGACACCACGGGACAGTGGAGAGGAATCAGATACAAAGTCTCCAATAGAGACAGAGAAACTCCTGTCAGTGAGATGGGATTCAACCAGTCTGATGCTTTGCCTGATAGGCCAATGCAATCACGCAACCGCTTAATGAGGATTTGATGATCCACTCTGTCAAACGCAGAACTGAGATCCAGTAGTCCTAACACAGGACAGTCACCACCATCAGAGGACATTAAAATATCATTTGATGGTATTCAATTATTTATTGTTGTGGTACCTTTGTAGTAATGTTGTTGAGCAGTTAGCTTTGCTAAAGTTTGCTAATGCAATGTTGTTTGCTAATGTATTGTTGTTTGCTAATGCTTCACACAGACAGAGACTTGCATGCAATCTAAAATCCCTTTGTACTAATCCGGCACCTTTAATATAACAATGATCACACACATATATTTTGCACCCAGCTACACATGCAGAGAGGGAACTTAGGCTTCCATTCTCACATGTCTTTGTTCTGACCAACCACATGTGGTGAGCCAGAACCTCTGCCACTGTGATTTGGCCATCTTCTTTTGTAGTTTTTAGACAATGTCTTAGACCACGCAGGCAGCCATTTTGTTCTGCAGACCTCTGCAGGTCTGTTTAATATTGCACAAGAGTGAATGAATAGCCATCCCCTGCTATGTCACAGACTCCAAAACCATTCTATTTTTGAATGGTAATTTTGGTAATAGTTATTTTTTTAATTATTATTCAGAGTTCCAGATTCTTTATATATACTTTATGAGACTAATGTTAATAACTGGCTATCATAAAATAAATAAATAAATAATAAATAAACTTTATTAATCCCCAGAGGGGAAATTGATCTGGTCACCAGCGCATAAGAAATGACATAGAGAACAAATGCCACAAAGGATCACATAAAATATACATACAATATACATACAAGTCAACAAACAATATAGAAATGTACACAGACACTCCCAAGAAACACTGATTGGTGGCAAGGATCTACAATGCAGTGATGCCAATTACAATAATTACATCACATTCCAAAACTAAACAAGAAACAAGAACTGCAATAATGCACAGTCCAGTATAATAATGCAGACTCCAGTACACTTAAGGGTGGAGGCACAGTATGGAGTCTGTTACATAATTTAGGCCTGTACTGTGCTGTGTATACAGCCATACAGAAACAGGTAGCATTAACCTTTATAGACAAGCCTTATAGCTGTGGGAACAAATGTCCTTCTGAAATGCTCAGTAGAGCATTTTGGCATTAAACGCCGACCACTGACAGTACTCCGCAAGCTGTTGAATATGCCGTGTAGAGGGTGACTATCGTGATCTAGTATGGCCTTCAGCCTCCTCATAGTTCTAACTTCCATAACACTGTCAAGGGAATCATATGGACATCCCACTATGGATCCAGCCTTTTTAATAAACTTACTGATTCTGTTTTTATCATCGGCTGAAATGCTGTTGCCCCAGCATACAACAGTATAGAATAGCACACTGGCTACAATGCTTTGATAAAAAACATTCAATAAGCTCCTCCCCACATCGAAAGATCTCAGTTTCCTGAGGAAGAACAATCTCATCTGTTGTGTTTCCCTTTTTGGGAATGGTGCCCCACAAGTTGATTTAATGTTAATAAAATCCCATTATTTAACATAATTATTAATGTTTTTAATAATCATTAATTACTTCTGCCATTTTAAAGTTTTGAACCAAAAGTTCCCAATAATCATAATGGAACAACTTCTGTATGTTTGTTTGCTTCACAGATGTAATCCACTTCCCAGTGATCAGTCTGCCCAGCAGTATCAAACAAACCTGGACTCCATATTTATGGTTTGTAAATGTAAAAGCAAAGCTACTACTGCTAATTACAGCAGCCACAAAACTAAATACTGAACTATCATCCTGATCCAGTCTCCATGCTGCAGGCTCTCTGTCTCACAGACAATCTGATATCAACTTCTACCAGTTAATGTTTACATTTTATTCTGTTCCAGCTGCTGGAGGAGCACATTATCAATTTTGTGAAGAACGAGCTGAAGAAGATCCAGAAATTTCTGAGTTCAGATTACCCAGAATGCTTAGAGAGTCAGAGTGAGGATGAGGAGGCATTGGACGGTGTGTATGCAGAGCAGAGGAGGAGCAGCAGAGAGGCGTTTCTGAAGATCACACTGAACTCCCTGAGGAGGATGAAGCAGGAGGAGCTGGCCGACTGTCTGCAGAGCAGTAAGTGGATTTTAACAGTTTTCACATGATGGAAAGAGAAAATTAGGGAACATGATCGAGTTTTACATTTACGATCCATCCATCCATCCATTTTCATCCTCTTATCTGAGGCCGGGTCACGAGGACAGCAGGCCAAGCAAAGTACCCCAAACATCCCCTTCCCCAGCAACATTTTCCAGCTCCTCTTTGAGGACCTCAAGGTGGTCCCAGGCCACATGAGATATGTAATCCCCCCAGTGTGTTCTAGGTCTGCCCCAGGGCTTTCTACCAGTGGGACGTGCCCGAAATACCTCCAGTGGGAGGTGCCCGAGAGGCATCCTGATCAGATGCTCAAACCACCTCAACTGACCCCTTTTGAAGAGAAAGGGCAGCGGCTCTACTCCAAGCTCCCTCCGGATGTCTGAGCTTCTCACCCTATCTCTAAGGCTGAGCCCAGCCAACCTCTGAAGGAAACTCATTTCGGCCACTTGTATCCGCAATCACATTCTTTCGGTCACTACCCAGAGCTCATGACCATAGGTGAGGCTTGGGACATAGATGGACCACTTTGCCTTCGGGCTCAGGTCTCTCTTCACCATGACGGACCAGCGCAGTGCCTGCATCACTGCAGAAGCTGCACCAAACTGCCGATCTATCTCACGCTCCATCTACCCTCGCTTGTGAACAAGACCCCGAAATACTTGACCTCCCTCACTTGAAGCAGTATTTCTCCCCCAACCTGGAGAGGGCAATCCACCGTTTTCCAGTAGCGAACCTGCAAATCACCCCAGTGCATCCTGGAGGTCACAGTTTGATGACGCCAACAGAACCACATCACCTGCAAAAAGCAGAGATGCAATTTTGAGGTCCTCAAACTGGACCCCTTCCTCCCCTCGGCTGCAACTTGAGATCCTGTTCATGAAAATCACAAACAAGAACGATGACAAAGGACAACCCTGGTGGAGGCCAACACTCACTGAGAACGCGTTTGACTTCACACCGAGTATGCAGACACAGCTCTCACTTTGGTCATACATACTCGTAGCAGCAGGCCCAGTACCCCATATTCCCGCAATACCCCCTACAAGACCCCTTGAGGGACGCGGTCGTAAGCCTTCTCCAAGTCCACAAAGCAAATGTAAACTGGATGGGCAAACTCCCACAACCCCTCCAGCAGCCTCACAAGGGTAAAGAGCTGATCCACTGTTCCATTGCTCCTTCTGAATCCAAGGTTCGACAGTCGGTTGGAGCCTCCTTTCCAGCACCCTGGAGTAAACTTTACCTGGGAGGCTGAGCAGTATAATACCCCGATAGTTGGGGCACACCCTACGGTCCCCTTTTTTGAAAATGGGAACCACCAGCCCGGTCTGCCACTCTGCAGGCATCGTACCCGACCTCCGCACGACACTGAAAAGGCTAGTCAGCCAAGACAGCCCACCCAGCCTTCAGCATCTCAGAGCAAATCTCATCCACACCTGGCACTTTGCCGCTGGGCAGCTTTTTGACTACCTCAGCAACCTCTGCCAGGGAATGGGCGAGAGTTCCTTTGGGTCTTCAGGCTCTGCCTCCTCCAAGGTTGATGTGATGGCCGGGTTCAGGTGGTCCTCAAAGTGCTCCTTCCACCACTCAAAAATGTCCCCATATCAGGTCAGCAGTTCTCCTTCTCTGCTGAGCACAGCCTGAGACAAGCCCTGCTTTCCCTTCCTGAGATGTCTAACGGTCTGCCAGAACTTCCTTGAGGCCAACCGAAAGTCCTTCTCCATAGCCTCCCCGAACTCCTTCCACACCCGGGTTTTTGCTTCAGCAACCACCACAGCTGCAGCCCTTTTGGCCAGCTGGTACCTGTCTGCTGCTTCCAGAGACCCCTGGGCCAGCCAAACCCGAAAGGTCTCCTTTTCAAGCCCGACAGCCTTCCTCACCGCTGGTGTCCACCAACGGGTTCTCAGGTTGCCGCCACAACAGGCACAGACAACCTTCAGACCACAGCTCCCAGCAGCAGGCTCCACAACGGAGGCTTTGAACATGGACCACACAGATTCCACATCCCCAACATCCCCCAGGATGCAGGTGGGAGTTGAAGGCCCCATGGGCAGGAGCCATAGCTAGACGTTCCCAGTTAACCCTCACTACATGTTTGGGTTTACCAGGTCTGTCCAGCAACTTCCCCCGCCATTTGATCCAACTCACTACCAGGTGGTGATCAGTTGACAGCTCTGCTCCTCTGTTCACCCGAGTGTCTAAGACACACACACACAGCCGCATCGTCGATCATCAATCTTTGGTCAAGGGTGTTCTGGTACCAGGTACACTTATGAACCTCCCTGTGCTCGAACATGGTATTTGCTATGGCCAGTCCTTGGCTCGCACAGAAGTCCAATAACAAAACACCACTCAGGTTCAGGTAAGGCAGGCCATTCCTCCAAATCAACCCCCTCCAGGTTTCTCCGTCATTGCCCACTTGAGCGTTGAAGTCCCCCAGAGGAACTATGTAGTTCCTAGCGGGCACCTCTTCCAAGACACCACCAAGAGACTCCAAAAAGGCTGGGTACTCAGTGCTGCTGTTCGGTGCATACGCGCAAACAACAGTCAGAGACCTTCTCTTTGTGACTCGCAGTCGCATCGAGACGACCCTCTTGTTCTCTGGGGAGAACCCCAAAAAGGCTGCGCTCAGCCGGGGGCTTGTGAGTGTTCACACAGCCGCCCAGTGCCTCTCACCCTGGGCAACTCTGGAAAAAGCGAGAGTCCATCCCCTCTCCAGGAGTTTGGTTCCACAACCAAACTCCTGTTTTAGTTTTATAATGTTAACTCTATGCAAAGGAATTGCTAGCTAGCTAACATAGCAAAATGCTGTCTTGAGTTATTAACATCGGCTAATTCATCCAGACTACAGGGCTGATTTGGCTGGTAAATTAGCTTACTTGCCGTTAACAAATTACTGTATCACCTTATGTTACGAAGCAACTGACAACAACTTGCTTGCCCGCTAACTTGACTGCTAGCAAAATACCATCCAAGTCGATATAATAGCTAGCTTGCCAAATTACCAGTAAATTCACCAGCTAATGTGATTTATGACAAATGGTATTAATTGATGTAATGGTACAAAATGTTCTCTACTAGCCAAGAACAGTGCAGGAGCAGCCAACAAGCTAACTATAACCTTAGCTGAGGTTAGTTAGCTGCCTGTAGCTATGAGCATACATTAAGCTACTTAGTATCACAGAGCTAATAATCCAAATGAAATAAACTGACATTAGAGATAGTAACATTATGCTAAATATGATTGTCATAAAAGGTTAAGGAGCTCTGACTGAAAAGGCTCTATCACCTTCGTGAATTAATCTGGACTGTGGAACAACAAGGAGCAAACCATCCGAGGATCTTAGAGCGCAAGGGACATGGAGAGTAAAGGGACATTGGGCAATAACAGATGCATCAGATGCATAACTTGGAACAGGGCCTCTCAGAGCTTTGTAAGCAATTTGTAAGACTGATTGTAGCATACACTGATTAATTACTTCTTTGTTGATTCAGGGACTGTTGCTGCAGTATGCCGACGTAAACTGAAGTCTAACCTGCAGAAAAAGTTCCAGTGTGTGTTTGAGGGGATTGCTAAAGCAGGAAACCCAACCCTTCTGAATCAGATCTACACAGACCTCTACATCACAGAGGGAGGGACTGCAGAGGTCAATGATGAACATGAGGTCAGACAGATTGAAACATCATCCAGGAAACCACACAGACCAGAAACAACCATCAGACAAGAAGACATCTTTAAAGCCTCAGCTGGAAGAGACAAACCAATCAGAACAGTGATGACAAAGGGAGTGGCTGGCATTGGGAAAACAGTCTTAACACAGAAGTTCACTCTGGACTGGGCTGAAGACAAAGCCAACCAGGACATACAGTTCACATTTCCATTCACTTTCAGAGAGCTGAATGTGCTGAAAGAGAAAAAGTACAGCTTGGTGGAACTTGTTCATCACTTCTTTACTGAAACCAAAGAAGCAGGAATCTGCCGGTTTGAAGAGTTCCAGGTTGTGTTCATCTTTGACGGTCTGGATGAGTGTCGACTTCCTCTGGACTTCCACAACAATGAGATCCTGACCGATGTTACAGAGTCCACCTCAATGGATGTGCTGCTGACAAACCTCATCAGGGGGAAACTGCTTCCTTCTGCTCGCCTCTGGATAACCACACGCCCTGCAGCAGCCAATCAGATCCCTCCTGAGTGTGTTGACATGGTGACAGAGGTCAGAGGGTTCACTGATCCACAGAAGGAGGAGTACTTCAGGAAGAGATTCAGAGATGAGGAGCAGGCCAACAGAATCATCTCCCACATCAAAACATCACGAAGCCTCCACATCATGTGCCACATCCCAGTCTTCTGCTGGATCACTGCTACAGTTCTGGAGGATGTGATAGGGACCAGAAAGGGAAGAGAGCTTCCCAAGACCCTGACTGAGATGTACATCCACTTCCTGGTGGTTCAGACCAAAGTGCAGTACATCAAGTATGATGGAGGAGCTGAGTCAGATCCACACTGGAGTCCTGAGAACAGGAAAATGATTAAATCTCTGGGAAAACTGGCTTTTAAGCAGCTGCAAAAAGGCAACCTGATCTTCTATGAATCAGACCTGACAGAGTGTGGCATCGATATCAGAGCAGCCTCAGTATACTCAGGAGTGTTCACACAGATCTTTAAGGAGGAGAGAGGACTGTACCAGGACAAGGTGTTCTGCTTCGTCCATCTGAGTGTTCAGGAGTTTCTGGCTGCTCTTCATGTCCATCGGAAGTTCATCAACTCTGGGGTCAACCTGATGGCAGAAGAACAAACAGGCACCTCCCGGCTCCCCAAAGTCTTCAGAGACAAACCTACACTAACACAGCTCTACCAGATTGCTGTGGACAAGGCCTTACAGAGTCCAAATGGACACCTGGACTTGTTCCTCCGCTTCCTCCTGGGTCTGTCACTGCAGACCAACCAGAAACATCTACAAGGTCTACTGACACAGACAGATAGTAGTTCCCAGACAGACCCCAAAACAGTAAAGTACATCAAGAAAAAGATCAGTGAAAATCTGTCTGCAGAGAGAAGCATCAATCTGTTCCACTGTCTGAATGAACTGAATGATCGTTCTCTGGTGAAGGAGATCCAACAGTACCTGAGTTCAGGACGTCTCTCCACAGATAAATTGTCTCCATCTCAGTGGTCAGCTCTGGTCTTCATCTTACTGTCATCAGTAGAGGATCTGGACATGTTTGACCTGAAGAAATACTCTGCTTCAAATGAGGCTCTTCAGAGGCTGCTGCCAGTGGTCAAAGCCTCCAACAAAGCACTGTAAGTGGATTTATGAACAATACAAATGTGTCTAATTTTGTACATGACAAAAAAAAAAATGTGTTCATTGCTAATTCTTCCCCAGGCTAACAAACTGTAACCTGTCAGAGATAAGCTGTGAAGCTCTGTCCTCAGTTCTAAGCTCCCAGTCCTCTAGTCTGAGAGACCTGGACCTGAGTAACAACGACCTGCAGGATTCAGGAGTGAAGCTGCTCTCCATTGGACTGCAGAGTCCACACTGCGAACTGGAAACTCTCAGGTCAGAGTTTGTTGCCAGTTGATAATTTAAATATTGTTTTACACTCAGGTTAACGTTGAAGAAGAGACTTGACATCTGCAAGATTATTTTTCTTTTATTACCTTCTGAAACATGGTTCAAAAAACGGAATAGGAAAGCAGCACACTTGTAACTCTGAATCATCTTTCTTAGTTGAACTAAATGCATCAGAGTTTTGAGTGTGTGGCTTTCCTGTTCTAGTTTTGTATCTTTGTCTGTGGGTTAATACCTCACAACAATAGCTGTGTGCTCTCTCTCAACAATTTACTTTTGCCAGACTGTCAGGATGTCTGGTCACAGTGGAAGGCTGTGTTGCTCTGGTCTCAGCTCTGAGCTCCAACCCCTCCCACCTGAGAAAGCTGGACCTGAGCTACAATCATCCAGGAGACACAGGAATCAAGCTGCTCTCTGCTGGATTAAAGAATCCAAACTGGAGACTGGACACTCTCAGGTATGACAAGACAATAGGAGTTTGACACACTGTTAACTATAAAACATCATAAAATATGTCTCTTTCAATAATCCAAGAGAATACACTGGTCTGACTGTATTTCCTCTTCCAGGATGGACCATGGTGGAGAACAGAGACTGACACCTGGTTTGAGAAAGTGTAAGTATGGATTTAGTTTTATTCATAAGAGATCAACACGCATTTAAAAGTCCACAATTGTGGAATTGTTCTTCATTGAACCCTGAAAGAAAATAGATGGTTCAACAAATGTGCCATTCTTAATGTTTACAACAACCTTATCTAAAGATCGGTGGTTCAGTCCTCGACTCTTCCAGTCTGCATGTCGATGTATCCTTGGGCAAGTTACTGAACCCCAAATTGCTCCCAGTGGTTGTGTGTGTGTGAATATGATGAGCATGTGGTTCCTTGTATGGTGGCCTCAGCCACCGGTGTGAATAGGTGAATGTGAGATGTAAAGTAAAAGCGCTTTGAGTGGTTGGAAAGATTAGAAAGTGGTTAAACAAATATGAGTCCATTTACCATTCGCCATTTAGAATACAATCTTTATGTACACTCATAGAAATAAAGCTGCTAATCAGAACCATATAAAATCGCCACTTTAACGTGGTGGAGGGGTTTGTGTATCACCATGATCCTGTGGCCTGTGTTGTCTGAAGCTCCTGGTAGGGTCTCCTAAGGCAGAGTGGTCCAAGGAGAGGGATCAGACTAAGAGCTTGAGTTCCTTGCCCGGTACAGGGAAATCAGGGCCCCCCCCTAGAACCAGACCTCGGGGGTTGGGCTGAGCAGCCAGTGTCTGGTAGCCAGACCTTGATCATGGGGTCTGGTCAAGCTAAACCTGAAGAAATTACATGGAGCTGCCACCCTATAGGTCCACCACACACAGGGACAGGGACAGGGATTATGATAATCCACCAGTGGACACCAGCAGTGAAGGAGGCCTTTCAGATTTGGTTGGCCAAGAGGTCTCCTGAAGCAACTGACAGGTATCCGTCAGCCATAAGGTTTGCAGTTTTGGCGTTTGTCAAAACTAAAATCTGGGTGTAGAGGGAGTTCAGGGAGGCTTTGGAGAAGGTACATTCAGGAGAAGCAATGCAGATTCCATTGCTGCCGTGGCACAGTGGACCAGCTCTTTACCCTTGTAGAACTGCTGGAGGGGTCATGGAAGTTTGCCCATCCAGTATACATGTGTTTTGTGGACTTAAAGACAGCTTACTTTGTGTACCATGTACCCATATTATCGATCTTGAGCACGGTCCCAGGGTCATTGCTACAAGCCATTTGGTCCCTGTAATACCAAAGTGAGAGTTGTGTCTGCATACTTGGCGCAAAGTCAAACACACTCAGTGGGTGTTGGTCTCTGCCAGGGTTGTCTGTCGTGGTGAAGAGGGAGCTGAGCTGGAAGGCAGTGTTTCTGATCTACCAGTCCATCTTCGTCCTAACCCTCACCTATAGTCATGAGCTTGTTTTTTTTTCTTTTTTAAAGATTATTTTTGTTGCCTTTTGCCTTTAATGGATAGGACAGTGTGTGAAATGGGGAGACAGAGAGAGAGCTGGGACTAACATGCAGCAAAGGGTCGCAGGCCAGACTCAAACCCGCGACTGCTGCAGCGAGGCAATGCCTCTGTAAATGGGGTGCCGGCACTATCCACTACGCTACTGATGCCCCTAGTCATGAGCTTGTTGATCAGAAGTACAGAGAGTTGTTGACTAGAGATGATACACCGTCTCATCGTGGTCACTTCCTGTCAACGTTACAGATCAGAAGTACAGAGAGTTGTTGACTAGAGATGATATACCGTCTTATGGTGGTCACTTCCTGTCAACGTTACAGATCAGAAGTACAGAGAGTTGTTGACTAGAGATGATACACCGTCTCATCGTGGTCACTTCATGTCAACGTTACAGATCAGAAGTACAGAGAGTTGTTGACTAGAGATGATACACCATCTCATGGTGGGCACTTCCTGTGAACCGACAGCTTTATACAACGTTACAGAATGAAGCGTTGACAGTAGTTTGTTTCAATTCATCTTGTCACAAGTCTCTGGTCTTGACTGGGCTTTAGAGTGTAATCTTCGATACTAATCTAAAACTTCATTGAGATTATTAACATATAAATAAACATTAAAGCTGATAACCTGATGCTGTGTTGTGTCTCCTCTCCATCAGATTTCTGTGAACTCACACTGGACACAGACACAGTTGACAGAAACCTCAAACTGTCCGACAACAACAGGAAGGTGACGCTGGTGAAAGCGGGGCAGCGGTATCCTGATCATCCAGACAGATTTAAACAAACTCAACTGCTGTGCAGAAATGCTCTGACTGGTCGCTGTTACTGGGAGGTGGAGTGGAAAGGGAAAGTTTATGTTGCAGTAACTTACAGAGAAACTGGAGGGAGTGCAGACCGTCGTGAAAGCTCAGTTAGAGGAAATAATCAGTCCTGGAGTCTGAAATGCGCCAAGGATTGTTACTCTGTTTGGCACCATAAGAGAAATTCATTTATGCCTTCCCCCTCTTTTTTTTGCTCCTCCTCCTCCTCCTCTGGTAGAGTAGCAGTGTATGTGGACTGTCCTGCCGGCACTCTGTCCTTCTACAGAGTCTCCTCTGGCTCACTGATCCACCTCCACACCTTCAACACCACCTTCACTGAACCTCTTTATACTGGGTTTAGGTTTGGGTTTAAGTCTGAGGCGTTGCTTGGTTCGTCAGTGACTCTGTGTTCACTGTAGGAAGAAGAATCTGTCATGGAAACAGACGCTACTGACTGAGGACAGCTGCTGAAATCACTGTCCATAGTGTGCATTGTCACACACAAACAACTTAGACTGATAACATTGGTATATTTACAGAATCGCTTTAAGATTAATTTTTGATGTAAATGAAAATGTTTCTTTGTAAAACTGGTTGGATAACATGGTTTTATCATCACAACTCAGCTGTTGTGATCTCAGTGTTGCAAGCAGTGGCACACACTTTGTTTGTGTTCAAAGGTGAAGTGAATTTTTAGCCTTACTCAAGTGAATATGGCCGCTGGAGTGTTTTTAGCCAAAGCTAATATTACAACATAGGGTATTCCATTCGCCTCTCTGCCAGTTCAGCTAAATTTGTACTAAATTTATGCTCTTGAGTCCATTTTTCAAGTGTTGTTGGTGGTGGTGTTGGTGATGTGTGGCTGCGAGTCACTAAATCAGGATCAGGACATCAACTCACCCATCTGTAAACTCTCATTCTGCCAACTTCTAGCCCGCTTTTTGGTTTTCAGACATAAACATCAGTAAACACTGAAAAAAGAAGGAGGAGAATGGACACCAGCTGAGCTAGCATCCTGTGAGCCATTGAGACATTGGAAAAAAACTTACGACTTCTGTGCTGCATCAGTTTTCAACAGGAACTGTAATTTCCTTTGATTCATTCAAACTTGGCTAAATCCTGGACAGCACCATTGAACCAGATGACTCTTTTTCTATAAGGCCATCTGATGGAGCAGAAGACTATGGGAGAGGAGGAGAGGAGACGTGTGCTTTACAGTGAGTAATGACAGGTGTGACGGTGGGAATGTGAGCTGCTGTCCTGTTCCTGCTGTGGGTCACTGCTGTACACTGTTCAGAGGTGGCTGCAGAGTGGCACTGCCCGTGTTCAGGAGGAACGACTATGTGGCTGTCTTGCAGAGGTCGAGATGTAACGCTACATTAACAGAGAGCTGACCACACAGATGATAAAATGGTGATAAAAGCACAACACCCAACAGCAACATCTGCAGTCACATATGCTCTCTGCTCATTGGGAACAATTGAAAAAAAGACATTAGCACTCAGAAACAAAACGCTGTATGGATACAGGCTCTAGAACTGTCCATTTATAATCATCGCGAGTCTCCTTTGTTAGGCTAGCTATGGATTACAAATACAAAAATAAAAAATAGAGACTTTAAAAAGGGTGGACAGATTTGTAAGTAGCTCATTGCAGAGTAGCCACCTTGTAGTAAAATATATTAATGAATGTTTATTTAGACCTAATGGTAATGCTGATAGCCTAATTCAGACATAGTGGTCTGTTTCATGTTCATTATAAAGCTGAAATATGTTTTGTGGCTCCAAGCTGATTTTAAAATTTGGGGTCAGAAATAACTCTTTTGATAGTAAAGGTTGCCGGCTGCTGACCTGGTGTCTCATTGTTTGTTTAAAACTCTTTGTAATAACTTAATCACATGTTTCACGTCACTGTCACCAACGTTTATCCCACCATTTAAAGTCTGGTGTATTTTCTTCATCATGTATTCATTATTAATGTCTCATTTATTCAGTTATAAGTCCGCATTTAGCTGCAAATAAATGTCTTCATTTATCAGTAAGAAGTCGTCTGTGTGTGTTCGTCGGAGCAGAAGGTCTCAAGAATTCCAGTTCCTGTTTATGAAACTGATTCATTTGGTTTATTTCTTTTCCCTCAGGTGAAGGTGACGCCCCAAACCTGATGAGTGCAAAACTCTAAAGAGTCAAACTGCCTCATAAAGAGAGAAATATACATAATGTCCGCCATTATTATCAGGTATATTTAATTTAGCCTCAAAGGTACTGCATGTTCAAAACATGCTGAAAGCAGACCAGAGCAAAACCTATCGAGCAACAACAGCTGGACATATTGACCTGAATGTGACATCACTTACTGACAGTAACACAATGTGTCCGACTTTACACCTGTTAAGGTTCACTGAACATCTCCTGTTTTTTTAAGCAGCTCGACGATCTCCGGTGGTGAAAATACAAATAACTCTGGTCTTGTCGAGAGAATCATCTCGTCGGGCTTTCAAGCTAAACTTGGTGTTCAAAAGACGCCTTTCTGTATCCATTTCTGTTCACAGAGATTTGTTTCTGCTCACTATTCATAATGTTACTGCTGCATCGCTTCCTGACTTCCCAAACTACGGGGTGGGCCAAGGATCATAATTATATATATATATATATATATATATATATATATATATATATAATGTAAAATATTGATAATATTGATTTAATTTTTTTCCTGCTCTAACATCGTAACAAAGTCAAAGGCATGTGATAAAGTGATGCAGAAATATATATTCTGAAGCTTTTCATCATTTCAGTACTGTAAAATATTTCCAGGTACTGTATCTCAAACACAAAAACACATGTAATGTCTTTGTTACGCACCTTTGCTTGTCGGGCTGCTCCGTCAGAGTAGCCCTGTACAGGTGTGTGCTGATCACCAACATCTTCTGAGATGCCACAGACTGTGTGCCCACTGAGACGGTTTGTGGAGGGTCCGTGTGTCATCCTACATCCTGGAATCTGGCTGTAGTGGAGAAGTGTTGGGCCCCAGAGCCCTGCTGTGATGTACTCTAAAAGACAAAGGAAAATGAAGTATCTGAAACTGATATCGCACCAAATGAAAACAGCCAACATCTAAACACTAAACAGTGTTGTCCCCTCCCTGTAAAATCAGCAGACCATACTTATTCAAACACATGTAGAGACAGACACACACACAAATACCTCCTCAGCTGTGTAACTCAGACTAACTACAATGTTTAGTAGTGAACGGCCTCCATGTAACAGAGCTCCAAGTGAAAAAACTCGTACATTTTCCATAAAACATTTGATAAAAACTGATTCACAATCAAACTCATGCAGCCACACATTTTGACAGATAAATGCAGCTCTTACTTCCACCCCAGATCTGATTGTCGCCTGTCGGCTAATCACTCGAGCTAGCGGCAGTAGCTACTTAGCTCAGGCATCACACATAGAAATGTTTCAACTTTTGTCAATATAGACACGCTGCACATCTTAGCTCTGTTAGATTCTCCACAATTCAGTCATTAAATTCATCTTACTGACATCACCTAGCTAGTAGTTTAACTCACTGTACGCTGAGTAGCAAAAGCATTTTAAACAATCCAGGGTGAAGCTGCTTCTCGCCCAATGTCAGCTAGGAATGGCTCCACCCCCCACGACCTCCAACAAGACAACCGGTTACTGAACATGAATTAATGAATGAATGAACGTAAATAAATACAAACAAACCTCACATTTTGTCTCATCTGAGACTTTTCCAAATTGCTTCTCTTCCATGACGTCTTTCTGAGCTGAGCTGAACTTGAACACATTAAATGGTTAGTCAGCACCATCAAGTGGACAGTTTGTGGAACTACACCATCTGATCCGTGAAGTCTCTGACACTGATTGGGTGTAGGTGTTATGGAGGAAAGGAACAACACTGTCTCAAGGTCAACCCTCATCAGATATAATAACAAGAGGGTCACAGGTAGGTAAGGGAGAGGAGTAAGGACATAAAGCCTCTGGTACACTAAACTGACACTGGTTAGACTGGTTTTAACGTCACTCTGTTTTTTTCAGTCATGGACTATGAAGTTCTGAAGGTATGATGGCGTCCTCAGATCAGACGCACACAGACACCAGGACTGACGAGGAAGAAATGAGCAGCGTCTTCTCTCCCAGTGTTTCCTCCACACATGAAGGTACAAAGTTTTTTTGTTTGTTTGTTTTGCGATGATAAAAGTTCATTTCAAAGACGACAATTTCACTTGAAACACCAGTTTGCTCGGGCTACATTAAAGCAGACGTGTACGTCAGTGTAATTTTCTACAGAAAGATTTAAAGGGTTGTATGAATATTTTTCAGTTCAAGAAACTGCACAAAGAGAAAGAATAAGCAGACTGAGTGTTAGTTGTTCAGTAATATAACTGACAGTTCCTTTTCAGTCGTGGAATATGTGTTAGCGTTGTTTTGATTGTGAATCTGATTGTTGTGCGTTAACATGAGCGGAACAAATATATAATGAAATGAAATTAAACAAGTGTTTGTGACGTGGACACATCGAGGTCAGGCTCAAAATCCAGGTACAAAATAACAGTTAAACCTTCATCAGTGAGATTTGTATGTGATCCAAGTTGCTGCTCTACCGTTACATCTCAGTGCTGAGCTGATCGTCAGGTCATTAGATGGTTAGTCAGCGCCATCTGGTGGACAGAGAGTAAAACTACATCGTCTGATCTGTGATTTCTCGGAAACTGTCTCGGTTTGTCATACTGGTTAGACTGCTTTTGATGTCACTGATGTTTCCCAGTCATGGACTGTGAAGGTATGAAGGTGTGACGACGTCTTCATATCAGATGCACACAGACACCAGGGTAGATGAGGATGAAATGAGCAGCGCCAGTGAACAGATACTGGAACTACACATGTCTTCTTTGACACTGACCGGGTTCAGTATTATTTTATGGAGGATTTGAGCACCATCTACTGAGAGAATGTAGAACTTATTCAAATCATGAACACATGATGTTTCAGTCTTGGAACCTTTGTGAAATATAATACCAAATGGATCTCAAAAACAGAATGTCAGCATAAATTAGCCAACACCCCAGGCAGGTAAGGGAGAGGAATGAGGAAAGAGAAATACCTAGGCTGGCCACTGGTTAGACTGGTTTTAACGTCACTGTGGGGTTTTTCAGTCATGAAGTTCTGAGGGTGTAACGGCGTCCTCAGATCAGAAGCACACAGACACCAGGACAGACGAGGAAGAAATGAGCAGCGTCTTCTCTCCCAGTGTTTCCTCCACACATGAAGGTGGAAAGTGTCTGTAAGTCGACCTGAGGTGAGTTCAGCAGGTGAGAATCCTACCAGAGGAATCTGATCATGTTTGATCGACACATTGTGTCACTGTTTACCTGCACAGGAGGAAGGGTGCTGGATGCTGATTGGCTGATTCTAAATATCTGTTTGAAATGTTCTATAGGATTTATCTCTGAGTTAAAGAACAATGACTTTAGAGAGATTCAATGATGTTGGTGTTTCTCAGGTACAACCAGCAGCAGTTTGTAATCTGAGCTCACATAAGTAGAAAAATGCAGGTGGTATGTGAACTGGTCCGACGGTTTCGGATCAGCTCATCTGGAAGGCATTTATTTTTTGACTGTTAACTCTCTGAGGTGCATGGATGAAGTCAAAAATCATCATGTGTCTCTCTGTTCAACCTTTGTAATACTTTAAATATTTAAAGATATTTGTATTGAAGAGGCTTTTGCACACCAGGATAATCAGCTTCTGTCATCAGGTGTGTTGGCACAGCAGAAAGAACTGCCACTGATTTGCACTTACACAGCAAGGAGTTGTTGTTGTTGTTTTTTATCAAGCATTTATCCATCACATTTTGGTGTTTATTAGATCCTGTTTCAGTCCCTGAATCTTTGTGTCATGTTACTGAGCTGAAGTGATGTGTCCTGTTCTGTGAAGCTTGTTGTACTGAGTGACGGCATGTTGTTGTGTCTGTGTGAAGGTGTGGACTCTGCTATGAATCTGGGTGAGGACAGAGAGGAGGGAGTCCCTCCCTCTAAAACCACTCTGTGTGGGGAACATGACAGCCAGACCAAAGCTCAGAGGTGAGACCAGGATCTCTAACTGTCCTTGACTCAAATCACTCCACCATCATTGTTCACACTCACAGCTCTGTGTGGGTTCAACAGATCAGACTCTCCTGAACCTGAACCTGAACCCAGCTGTGTGTCTTTCAAGAGTGATCTGTCTATGGATCGACCACTTACGTTCAAAGATGGACGCTCCTCTAATCAACAGTAAGAATTTTTCTCACATTTTGTTGTTACCAGTCTTTAAAATATTCTATATTTTATATATTCTTAAAATATTATCAGTGTCCTTTTTATTCCATGACAAAGACAAGACATTGACGTCCTAAAAATTGATCTTTGATAATAAAAACTTATGTTTCAATTCTGTTGATGAGACAGGATTAAAATGTTCGTGGCCAACTGTCGGACATTGAAAAAGAGATGAGAGGAAAAGTGATCATTTGTCTTATGAAACATATTGGAAACATGTTTTAAAACATGGTAAATAGTCTGCACCAGGATGTTTCCGTCGGCACGAGTTGTGAGCTGTAATTCAGCATTCAGCTGAATGGATTTGTGGAGTTTGTTACTTGCAGCAGTGGCTGTTGCCAGTTAGATGTTATCAGTTAGCTCCGCCTGTCTGAACCACTGAACTCACTGTCTTGTCGTCTCAAATTATTTGTGATCTCAAAGTTTTGAGACTTTTTAATGAAGATCGGTAATTGTGTGCTGGTAAACCTGTCAGAAACTCTGCAAGTTTGTAAATGTTCAGAAATGATATGTAGTTGTACAATAAAATTATGTCTGAATTAAATTTCAACATTTAATAGAACCTGTCACTATGATTCCAGTTTCTGATGCCAGGAAGTTTTTACCAGGAGCTGAATTATCCACAGAGGTCTCTTCCTCTCTAAAACAAACAGAATAAAGACATTTCACGTTACAAGTTAGTGTAATTCCTGCACTGCTTGTTGTAGAGGGGCTGCTAACGACATTGGTAAATGCAAAAACCTGAAAACTTGAATGGTTCTATCTAGAGTCAGTGTTTGGTTTGTCCGTTCTGGGCTACTGTAGAAACATGATGGTGCAACATGGTGATCTCTGTAGACGAGGACCTGCTCCCCATGTAGATATAAACGTCTCAATCTGAGGTAACGAAAACACAATGATTCTTATTTTCAGCTGATTATACACTAAAGAAAACAGACTGATTAGATTATATTCCCATCTGCTGATATATCCCTCTAAACCCTACACACTGAAGAGAAAAACCCTTTTGGCTAAAGTGTGATGACTTTTCGTCAACTAAAACTGTGAAGAATAAAAACGACTAAAATGTGATTAATGAGCATTTTCTTCTAAAGACTGTTCTTAAATCTACAATAGCTGCCAACATTAACACTGTTCTGTCAGCAGAGCGTCAGTGTAGCTGTGAATTTATCAGTGTTTGTGTTTCTGTCAGGATCCAACATGAGAGACCAGACTCTCCTGAACCCAGCTGTGTGTCCCTCAAGAGTGACTGGTCTATGGAACGACCTTTAGGGTTTAACGATGAAACGCATTATGATAGTCCAAGGTAAGATTTAGACTGGAAGTCATTTTTTGTTGTTTGTTATCTAAACTTTTCAACATAATTTTCAGCAAAACGTCAGTGTAGCTGTGAATTTATCAGTGTTTGTGTTTCTGTCAGGATCCAACAGCAGACACCAGACTCTCCTGGACTTGGACCTGGACCTGGACCCAGCTGTGTGTCCTTCAAGAGTGACTGGTCTATGGATCGACCTTTAGGGTTTAAAGATGAAACGCATTATGATATTCCAAGGTAAGAGTTTAAAGTTATTTTTGTTGTTCATTATTTCAACTTTTCAACATAATTTTCATCAGTGTTTGTATTTCTATCAGGATCCAACAGTCAGTCTATCAGTCTATGACACACCCAGCTCTGTATCCATGGAAACTGACAACTTAACAAGTTTTTACCAGTACTTTACCCAGAAAGAATTGAAATGAGCATGTTCATGACCTGCACGTTTAGTGTAAGTCCTGTGTTTCTACCAGGATCCACAAGAACACAGCACATGTAACACTGAGTGTCGTAGTTGTAATCAGTTACAGTTGCTGAAAAAAAAAAGTTATTACAGTCACTAATCAAAATGTTGGTAATTACTAAGGGATTACACCCACATATATTCTTTCATTTAAAAAATTATATGTAGAATAAAATCTGTATTCTGTTGGCTGTGCATCGTTTCCCCTCGCAGGAATGTGTTTCCTTTGTCATGGCCTGTTTACAGACATTTTTCAGCTTTATTGCCTAGTTTAAAATATTTGTTAGCAAAGTATTTTTACGCTATATTAAGTGTTACTTACTGCAATTTAACTAGTAATCTGTAACCTATTGTATTTTAAAAGCACCCTTCCCAACACTGTGAGTCTTTATATGTTTTAAAATCATCATATTTGCTCCACAGAGTTCAGCAGCAGAGATCAGAGGTTCAAATTGGTCAGTCTGCCCAGCAGCGTCAAACACACCTGGACTCTGTATTGATGGTGCGTAAATATACAAACACAACACCGTTTCCTACAAACTACATTTATATGTTACTAAACTGTTTTCATTGTTACGCTGCGCTGGCAAACATAATCTCTGCCTGGATTATTTTCACAGACAACATTTTTATCAATGAATGAGGTGTTTTAGTCATGTACTGCCCAGCAGTCAGAGGTCAGAGGTCGGAGATTGTAAAATTGAGGTCTTCCTCGACTTCCTCGTTTGCCTGTAACGGCCTGTAGACTATTTTGCTGTAAAGGACTCTGGACACTTTATGCAAGAAAATCCAAAGGATATGATGTGTGCATGTTTTCCTGAGTGCCTCGTCTCTCTTCAGCTCTGCAATGGCACTAACAGTGTGCAACACCTGCTAACTGTTAATGTCAACAAACAACCGGCACCCACCACAACACATGCTGTGTTTCTGTGATTAACATTTTACATCGACGGCCTGAAAACATACCTTTACTTAGTGACCTGTAACAACTCAATTTCAGCCAGCGCAAGACTGAGCGCCCACGGTATGACCCCCTTACCCCCCACCGGATCAGCAACGTTTCTGTTGCTGCCATTACACAGGTTAGACCCAGCACTGGCTGAATTCAAGTTGCTACAGTGGCTAAAGTGCATCTCTAGAACTGCTCTTTACAAAGTAGTCTCCAAGCAGCGGGAACTGAGGCAGAGGGGCCATGGGTTGCGCTAATCGAGCCCAGTCTCCCATCCAGTGGTGGATGGGTCCAACAAACATCGACCTCCACCCAAAGGAGCAGTGTTTGCGGTCCATAAGATTCTAAAGAAAAACCCTGTTCTTTTAACTGAACCCAACCACATGCATTAGATGTTGAGGGGGAAAAAATTGCATTGTTGTGCCGAGGTAGTGCTTTTGAAAGAGACTGTATGTAAACGTTAAATTTCCTTTGAAAACGGAAGTGTGTCGTGAGAGTCGTGAGACTTGACATGGCGCCCAGATCGACAACAACCAACACACCCAGAGTACCTTGCACGTTGTATTTGGACGTGGAAAGTCTATGACCAAAACGTCAATATGTGACGAGGTCGGAATGAGAGTGTGTTGCCTAGTCTCGTCTCATTTGTGGTATGATAAATAACAATCCTAAACTTCAGAGCCCCCCACTGCTGGCAAAAATCAGAGAGGAAATACACTGAAATGTGAAATATACTGGGATATCATGGCTTTAGCTGGATTGTGTGAATGCTATGCTAAAAAATTGCTAGCTAGCTAGCAATGCAAAATCCTGTCTCGTGATTAACATGATCTAATCAATCCAGACTCCAGAGCTGATCTGGCTGGTGAATTAGCCAACTGTTTGCAAATTAGTCCATCAGCTAATGTTAGGAAGCAATGAACACCACATCTACAGCATAGCTTAGATACAACTAGCTGGCTAAGCGAAGTGTGCTTGCTCGCTAATATTGTAGCTAGCAAACATAGTATCTTTTTAGCTACCTTGCCAAATTACGTCACCAGCTCACATGATCCATGATACTAACTCAGCGATTATGACAAACTGTGTTCAGGGTTCCCATAGTCATGGAAAACCTGAAAGTCATTGAATTTAAAATCTCATTTTCCAGGCCTGGAAAAGTCATGGAATTAGTTAAAATCATTGACAGTTTTGGAAAGGTCCTGGAATTTTGTTGTATAATGAAATTGTTACATTATTTTACCATGGTTTTCTTTCCATGTTATAAAACATAACAGTGAATCTATTTTCTGTAGGATAGCTGCTGACGTAGCTCTGAAATGAATCGACGTGTGACATGTTGTTTACCGTCAAATACATTTTCTCGCTGCGTTCTGTCTCTCCCTCCATGTATTCCAGCTAGCTGGAATTGTTAAGATAGGATTTGTGTCTAGTATATTTGAATAACGCCGGGCAAGTGGGGCAAGAAAAATGCCTTAAAGTATACAATACAGTTCTGCTGGTGTTATATGTTGTGAGTGGTAATGGAAATTAAATTATGGGTTTTTAAAGTCATGAACATGTATTGAAATTTTGTCCATGAAAACATGTGGGAACCTTAGATGTTGATTTAGCCACCAATAAATGGTGTAACAGCACTTTCTACTTGCCAAGAGCGATGCAGGTGCAACCAATGAGCGAACTGTAGCTGAGCTAAGGTTAGCCAGCTATCTGTACAGATCCGCCGATAGTTGCTTATTTACTAGAGTTGCCACATGTTCTGGTTTTCACGGGATTGTCCCTTTTTTTTTTTTTTTGTGAAAATATACTTCTAATTTAGAACGTCAGAGTTCCAAATAAAACCAGATTCCTCTACTGTTATTCTGTTTTTTTCCTCTTTATGCATAGACATCCAATCCTGAGTAGAGCATAGCAGTGATTGGCCATATGCCTATACTTCTTTTTAACTGGTAGCAGAAATACGAAAGTTTACCTCATCACCTAGCAACTGCTGAACAGGCTGTTGCTGTCTTTGGTAGGCTATCCAGTCATTTAATATTATTTTGTGCAGTTAGTAGGCTGCTGTATTTCCCGCCGTACTGTGAGGGCTATACACGTCATAACTGACACCTTGGAGTGCAGAGATTATTTTATTTTGAAAGCCCCTGACTGGATGTCGCAGTTATGCTGCTCTTGTGTCTCGTGCTGCTGTTGGGATGATGAAGATGTCTCACGTCAGTTTTGAAACTTTCACTGCATGTATCAAAATCCGGGATTACTCTGAAACCACTTGACAAAAATGGTTCGTAAGCGTTTGTAAGTTTTTACTGATGTGTGCAGTATCAACATTTTTTTGACTTTATAAACTACAGCAATGAACAGAATTTTCAGGTTTTGTTAATAGAAAATGTAACATGTGACAGCATTATCTTTCCTTCAAAATATATTTGCTGTTGCAACTGAAGTGAATGTAAATGTATTTTCTAGGAGACAAGGCAAACTTAATACTAAAATACTATTCTGTACAGAGCAGCAGGCTTTCTGTCTTCACAGAAGATCTGATGATAAGTTTTATCAGTTAAAGATCCATTTTAATTGGTTCCAGCTGCTGGAGGAGAACATTATCAGTTTTGTGAAGAACGAGCTGAAGAAGATCCAGAAAGTTCTGAGTCCAGATTATCCAGAATGCTTAGAGAATCAGAGTGAGGATGAGGAGGTGTTGGACGGCAGCAGAGAGGCGTTTCTGAAGATCACACTGAACTTCCTGAAGAGGATGAAGCAGGAGGAGCTGGTTGACTGTCTGCAGAGCAGTAAGAGCACTTTAACAGATTTCACATGATGGAAAGAGAAAATAAGGCAGCATGGTCCAGGTTTACATTTATGATATCTGCTGCTAATATGATGAACACAGTTTTATCAGATCTGTGAATTCTTCTAAGCTGAAAACAGAAACTGTGAACAACTGATGTGCTTGAAGAGATGTCATGGAGGAGGGAAATGAAGTTTAAAGTTTACATTTATGAGATATACATTTTATTTATATGGCACCTTTCAGAACACAAAGTGCTTTACAATAAAACAGAGCGCATTTCAAACCATGAAGAGTATGAAGGGAAGTAAGAACCAAAAACTGGGCACATAATAAAACACATTGTAAGAAGAATCAAAATGTCATCAAACATAAGTGAAATCACCAAAAAGTAATTATAAAAAAATGGGTTTTTAAAGTGATTTAAAAGATAAGTCAGTTTGCTCCCTGATCTCCTCAGGCAGTTCATTCCTGAGAAAGTAGTCTCTGAGTGGGGGAGGGGGAGGTGGCGGGACCACAGGCTGCACAAGCTAAGGTAATTCTTGTCCCATATGTGGTCTGACAAACAGTAATTCATCGAAGTCAGTGCCCCTCGGTGCTAATAAAACAAAATCCAATAGGAAACAATGACAAGAAATATATTGTGATATTGTGGTTTTAGCTGGATAATGTTAACTCTACATTAACAAATTGGGGTCCATGTCATTGGTCCAACAGCCCATTGGTCCGACATCCCATTAGTCCGACGGTCCGCGGTGCTGAACGGCTCCCGACGGGCGTATTTCTACCTTGATGGTGCGCCGCGACTGGCTCTGGGTCAGCTGGGAAAGGTTTGAGGCGAAGCAGGCTCACAGCTTATGTGTTTGTCACTTTCTTTTTCATTTTAACCCACACCATGATCTTTTCCTAACCCTAACCAAGTGGTTTTTGTGTCTAAACCTAACCCGACCTTAACCACAGGGCATCATGATGATTTCGGAACAGCGGGACTTCGGAACAATGGGTTTAATATGGTCAGAACAATGGGATGTCAGACCAATGGGCTGTCGGACCAATGGGCAGTTCCCAACAAATTGCTAGCTAGCTAAAACAGCAAAATACTGTCTTGAGTGACGAATGTCAGCTAATTCATCCAGACTCCAGGGCTCATCTGGCTGGTAAATTAGCTAGCTTGCTGTTAGCAAATTACTTTATCAACTAATGTTATGAAGCAACCAACAACAACTTGCTTGCTCACTAACTTGAGTGCAAGGAAAATACCATTTAAGTGGATATAATAGCTAGCTTGCCAAATTACTTCACCAGCTAATGTAATGTATGAAAAATGGTACTCATTTTGCTAACAATAAATGATGTTATGGTACAAAATGTTCTCTAATGGCCAACAACACTGCAGGAGCAGCTGACTAGCTAACTGTAACCTTCGCTGAGGTTAGCTTTTTACCTCTAGCTACAGGGCATTGATATGCCTTGGGTTGCTTATCATTAGTTGATTAAAGCAATGTGCAAACAGCAAGCTCCTTAGTATTATGGAGCCAATGGCCCAAATGAAATAAAGTAACTTTGCACATAGTAACGTTATGCTTAATAAGTTTGCCATAAAATGTGTAATCTGGACTGTGGAACAACAAAAAAGGGAAATTGGGCAATAACAGATCAGATAAGTTACTTGGAGCAGGGCCTCTCAGGGCTTTGTAAGCAATTTGTAAGACTGACTGAAACATACACTGATTAATTATTACTTTGTTCATTCAGGGACTGTTGCTGCAGTGTGCCGACGCAAACTCAAATCAAACCTGCAGAAGAAGTTCCAGTGTGTGTTTGAGGGGATCGCTAAAGCAGGAAACCCAACCCTTCTGTGAGGGGATCGCTAAAGCAGGAAACCCAACCCTTCTGAACCAGATCTACACAGAGCTCTACATCACAGAGGGAGGGACTGCAGAGGTCAATGATGAACATGAGGTCAGACAGATTGAAACAGCCTCCAGGAAATCAGACAGACCAGAAACAACCATCAGACAAGAAGACATCTTTAAAGCCTCACCTGGAAGAGACAAACCAATCAGAACAGTGATGACAAAGGGAGTGGCTGGCATTGGGAAAACAGTCTTAACACAGAAGTTCACTCTGGACTGGGCTGAAGACAAAGCCAACCAGGACATACAGTTCACATTTCCATTCACTTTCAGAGAGCTGAATGTGCTGAAAGAGAAAAAGTACAGCTTGGTGGAACTTGTTCATCACTTCTTTACTGAAACCAAAGAAGCAGGAATCTGCAGGTTTGAAGAGTTCCAGGTTGTGTTCATCTTTGACGGTCTGGATGAGTGTCGACTTCCTCTGGACTTCCACAACAATGAGATCCTGACTGATGTTACAGAGTCCACCTCAGTGGATGTGCTGCTGACAAACCTCATCAGGGGGAAACTGCTTCCCTCTGCTCACCTCTGGATAACCACACGACCTGCAGCAGCCCATCAGATCCCTCCTGAGTGTGTTGACATGGTGACAGAGGTCAGAGGGTTCACTGACCCACAGAAGGAGGAGTACTTCAGGAAGAGATTCAGAGATGAGGAGCAGGCCAACAGAATCATCTCCCACATCAAGACATCACGAAGCCTCCACATCATGTGCCACATCCCAGTCTTCTGCTGGATCACTGCTACAGCTCTGGAGGATGTGATGAAGACCAGAGAGAAAGGAGAGCTTCCCAAGACCCTGACTGAGATGTACATCCACTTCCTGGTTGTTCAGACCAAACTGAAGAACGTCAAGTATTATGGAGGAGCTGAGACAGATCCACACTGGAGTCCAGAGAGCAGAGAGATGATTCAGTCTCTGGGAAAACTGGCTTTTGATCAGCTGCAGAAAGGCAACCTGATCTTCTATGAATCAGACCTTACAGAGTGTGGCATCAATATCAGAGCAGCCTCAGTGTACTCAGGAGTGTTCACACAGATCTTTAAGGAGGACAGAGGACTGTACCAGGACAAGGTGTTCTGCTTCGTCCATCTGAGTGTTCAGGAGTTTCTGGCTGCTCTTCATGTTCATCTGACCTTCATCAACTCTGGAGTCAACCTGATGGCAGAAGAACAAACAGGCACTTCCCGGCTATCTAAAGTCTTCAGAGACAAACCTAAACTATCGCATCTCTGCCAGAGGGCTGTGGACAAGGCCTTACAGAGTCCAAATGGACACCTGGACCTGTTCCTCCGCTTCCTCCTGGGTCTGTCACTGCAGACCAATCAGAAACACCTACAAGGTCTACTGACACAGAAAGGAAGTAGTTCCCAGACAGACCAGAAAACAGTCCAGCACATCAAGAAGAAGATCAGTGAGAATCTCTCTCCAGAGAGAAGCATTAATCTGTTCCACTGTCTGAATGAACTGAATGATCGTTCTCTAGTGGAGGAGATCCAACAGTACCTGAGTTCAGGACGTCTCTCCACAGATAAATTGTCTCCGTCTCAGTGGTCAGCTCTGGTCTTCATCTTACTGTCATCAGAAAAAGATCTGGACATGTTTGACCTGAAGAAATACTCTGCTTCAGAGGAGGCTCTTCTGAGGCTGCTGCCAGTGGTCAAAGCCTCCAACAAAGCTCTGTAAGTAGATCTTTGGTCATATTAAGTGTCATCTTTAGGCTTTTAATAGATCCAAAATATGAACATTTCATTCTGTTCACTGGCTCTTCCTCAGGCTGAGTGGCTGTAACCTGTCAGAGAGAAGCTGTGAAGCTCTGTCCTCAGTTCTCAGCTCCCACTCCTCCAGTCTGAGAGACCTGGACCTGAGTAACAATGACCTACAGGATTCAGGAGTGAAGCTGCTCTCCATTGGACTGCAGAGTCCACAATGTGAACTGGAAACTCTCAGGTCAGAGTTTGTTGTCAGTTGCTAATTTAAATAGTTTTACACTCAGGTTAACGTTGAAGAAGAGACTTGACATCTGGAAGATTATTTTTCTTTTATTACTTTCTGAAACATGGTTCAAAAATGGAATCAAAAATAGCGCACTTGTAACTCTGAATCATCTTTCTTAGTTGAAATAAATGCATCAGACTTTTGCGTGGCTTTCCTATTCTAGTTTTGTATCTTTGTCTGTGGGTTAGTACCTCACTACAATAGGCATGTGCTCCCCACACTTTCTATTGAAAATTTTCTCAACAATTTCCTTTTTCCAGACTGTCAGGATGTCTGGTCACAGTGGTAGGCTGTGCCGCTCTGGCCTCAGCTCTGAGCTCCAACCCCTCCCATCTGAGAGAGCTGGACCTGAGCTACAATCATCCAGGAGAGTCGGGAGCTCAGATGCTCTCTGCTGGATTGAAGAATCCACACTGGAGACTGGACACTCTCAGGTATGACAAGTCAATAAGAGTTCAACCATTGTTGGAGAACGTCAATAAATGTGTCTGTTTCAATAATCCAAGAGAATTCACTGGTCTGACTGTATTTCCTCCTACAGGATGGACTATGGTGGAGAACAGAGACTGACACCTGGTTTGAGAAAGTGTAAGTATGGATTCAGTTGATGAAGTTTTGAAGTTGTAGTTGAAGTTTTATTCAGTTTTCAGTTTTGAGATCAACACACCTTTAAAAGTCAATAATTGTGGATTTTTTGTTTGTTGAAAATTGATGGTTCAACAAATGTGCCATGTTTACAATAGCCCTGGGGCATCTGTGTCACAGAAGGTAAAGCCATAACATCATCTACTAATTGGAAGATCAGTGGTTCAGTCCTCAGCTCCTACAGCCACCCTATGGGTCCACCACCTACAGGGATAGGCATCAGGAGTGGGTGCATTGTGTGCCCGGTGGCAGGCAGGGGCGGGGACCCAGGTGTGTTGACCCTTGGCATTGCAGATTGGCTCTAGAGATGTGGAATGCCATCTCTCTGGCGGGGAAGGATCCAGAGCCAGTGCAGGAGGTGGAGCAGTACCAGCTAGATATACTTGAGCTAACCTCTATGCACAGCACTGGTTCTGGAACCAAACCCCAGGAGGGGGCCTGGATTCTTGCCTTTTTTAGAGTTACCCAGGGTGAGAGGTGCTGGGCAGGTTAGGGGATACTCATTAGCCCCTGGTTAAGCACCACTGTGTTGGAGTACCTGGCCTACTTTGAGTCCGTGGGGATAAAGTTCTACGGTATAGTTCTTCTGGGGGTCTTCAATGCTCACATGGGCAACGATGGAGAAGCCTGGAGGGGGGTGATTGGGAGGTACAGTCTGCCTGAGCCTGAGTGGTGTTATGTGACTTCTGTGCCAGTCATGGATTGGCCATTACAACCACAATGTTCAAGCAAAGGGTGCTTTATAAGTGAACCCAGTACCAGGACACCCTCAGCCAAAGATCTATGATCAACTTTATGGTTGTATCATCAGGTCTGTGGTTGTATGTCACAGGTGAAAAGGTGAAGAGAGGAGCAGAGCTGACCACCACCTAGTGGTGAGTTGGATCAGATGTTGGGGGAAGCTGTCAGACAGACCTGGTAAACCCAAACATGTATTGAGGGTGAACAGGGAACATCTGGTTGATGCTCCTGTCGGGGTCTTCAACGGCAAACTCCGGAGGCGGCTGCTAAAAGCTGTAAATGGAACGTTGTCCATAGAACCTAATAACCCACTGGTGGACACCAGTGGTAAAGGAGGCTGTCAGGATGAAAAAGGAGGCCTTCTAGATTTGGTTGGCCCAGGGGTCCCCTGAAGCAGCAGACAGGTACCGGTTGTCCAGAGGGTTTGCAGCTGTGGAATTTACCAAAGCAAAAACCCGGGTGTGGGAGGTGTTGGAGGAGAGTATGGGGAGGGACTTTCAGTTGGCTTTAAGGAAGTTCTGGCAAACCTTTGGATGCCTCAGCCATGGAAAGCAGGGCTTGTCTCAGACTGTGTTCAGCAGGGGAGGCAGGGAGGAAGAGGAGGCTCTGATCGATTGTAGATCCTTTGATTCAGGAGGAGCAGTGTGGATTCTGTCCTGGCCATGCAACAGTGGACCAGCTCTTTACCCTCGCAGGGCTGCTGTAGGGGTCATGGAAGTTTGCCTATCAAATCTACATGTGTTTTGTGGATTTAAAGAAAGCTTAGGACTCTGTCTCCTGGGGAGTCTTGTGGGGGGTACTGCGGGAATACAGGGTACTGGGGTCATTGCTACGAGCCATCCAGTCCTTGTACAACCAAAGTGAGAGCTGTGTCTGCATACTCCGCATAAAGTCAAACACATTTTACAGTGGGTGTTGGTCTCTGCCAGGGTTGCCTTTTGTCTACGCTTCTGTTTGTGATATTAATGGACAGGATCTTAAGGCAGCCAGGGAAAGGAAGGAGTCTGGTTTGGGGACCTCAGAATTGCATCCTTGCTCATCGCAGATGATGTGGTTCTGCTGGCTTTGTCACACTGTGACCTCCAGCATGCACTGAAGTGGTTTGCAGCCGAGTGTGAGGCGGTCGGGATGAGAGTCAACACCTCCAAATCTGAGGTCATGGTTCTCTGCTGGAGAACTGTGCATTGTTCCCTCTGGGTTGGGAGAGAGTTACTGCCCCAAGAGAAGGAGTTCAGGTATCCTGAGGTCTTGTTCACGAGTGGAGGTAGAATTGAGTGTGAGATCTAGCAGCGGTTTGGCATGGTGTTGGCAGTGATGCCTTTCATGTTGAGGTGATCAGGATCCTCCTGGTCCAGCTGGTTGGAGGCCCTGGGGCAGACCCACAACACATTGGAGGGATTATATATCTCATCTGGCCTGGGAACGCCTCGAGACTTGACCCTAAATAAGTAAATGAAAATGTATGGATTGATGGGTTGGAGGAACCATATAGGCTTCTTCGGCTTGACATCATAGGAGAACCACTTTGAGTTCCTGGTAGAACCTTTTGTAAAGATATCACCTGAAAACTTTTCAGAGGGCTCTACCTATAACCCCACATAAAGGGTTATACCTCAAACAATCTGTTAAAGGTTCAACCCAAAACCCAATCTGAGAGGTTCTAAAGAGAACCCCTCTATGAAAACATGGTTTCACCCAGTACCCTTCCTTGGGGTTCTATTTAGAACCCTTCCACCTTCTAAGGGTGCTAAGAATCCACCATGGGGGTTCTACCGGCAATCCTTTCATATAAGGGTTTTATGTTAAATCCACACAGGAGAGCTCTAAAAGTAGTAACGGACAATCTTGCCAATTGATCTCTCCCCCACTGATCATGGTTACATCATAAACTTTTCTTTAAAGCAAGGATGCATCAGAAGCAAATGGTTCTGGGTAGAACCTCAGCCCCTTCAGAAGAACCCTTATGAAACCTTTATTTCTAAGAGTGTAGTCTTTTTTTTTTTAAAGATATGTTTTTGGGCATTTTTGCCTTTAATGGACAGGACAGCCAAGTGTGAAAGGGGGAGAGAGAGAGAGGGATGACATGCAGCAAAGGGCCACAGGCTGGACTCGAACCCGGGCTGCTGCAGCAACAGCCTTGTATATGGGGCGCCTGCTCTACCGCTAAGCCACCGACACCCCGCTAAGAGTGTAATCTAAAGCCCAATTCAGACCAAAGATTCACGATGAGACGAGTTGAAACAAACAACTCCGTTCTGCAATATTGTATTGCAATTGAAAAGCTGCTGGTTGACAGGAAGTGACCATGATGAGATGGTGTATCATCTCTAGTCAACAACTCAACAACAGTTTTGTCTCTTTGCCACTCTTTGGTCTGAACTGGGCTTAACACTTAATTGAAGTTCTTAACATATAAATGAACATAAAGTTGATAACCTGCTGCTGTGTTGTGTCTCCTCTCCATCAGATTTCTGTGAACTCACACTGGACACAGACACAGTCGACAGAAACCTCAAACTGTCCGACAACAACGGGAAGGTGACGCTGGTGAAAGAGGAGCAGCTGTATCCTGATCATCCAGACAGATTCGACTACTGTCAGCTGCTGTGCAGAAATGCTCTGACTGGTCGCTGTTACTGGGAGGTGGAGTGGAAAGGAAAAGTTCATGTTGCAGTAACTTACAGAGAAACTGGAGGGAGTGCAGACAGTGGTGAAAGCTCAGTTAGAGGAAATAATCAGTCCTGGAGTCTGAAATGCACCAAGGATTGTTACTCTGTTTGGCACAATAAGAGAAATGCATTCCCCCCTTCCCCTTCCTCCTCCTCCTCCTCCTCTGGTAGAGTAGCAGTGTATGTGGACTGTCCTGCCGGCACTCTGTCCTTCTACAGAGTCTCCTCTGGCTCACTGATCCACCTCCACACCTTCAACACCACTTTCACTGAACCTCTTTATGCTGGGTTCAGGTTTGGGTTTAAGTCTAAGGCATTGCTTGGTTCCTCAGTGACTCTGTGTTCACTGTAGGAAGAAGAATCTGTCCTGTGTATGAAAACACACAATACTGACTGAGGACAGCTGCTGAAATCACTGTCCATAGTGTGCACTGTCACATACAAACAACTTACACTGATAACATTGGTATATTTACAGAATCACTTTAAGATCAATTTTTGTTGTAAACGAAAATGTTTCTTTGTAAAACTGGTTGGATAACATGGTTTTATCATCACAACTCAGCTGTTGTGATCTCAGTGTCGCCAGCAGTAGAACACACTAATAGTAAAATCCTTAAGGTGTGTTTAAACGTGAATATCATGAATAAAAATTCATGTGAATATGGCCGCTGGGGTGTTTGTAGCCAAAGCTAATATTACAACTTAGAGAATGAGAGAGGTGTGGACTTTTCCAGTCACCGCTCTGTGAGCTCAGCTAAATTTGCACTAATTTAGGCTCTGGAGTCCATTTTTCAAGTGTTGGTGGAGCTTTTTGTGGCTGGTGTTGGACAGTGGTGGCGTGTGGCTGCAAGTTACTAATCAGGATGAGGACATCAACTCACCAGGCTGTGAACTCTCTTCCTGCAGACTTCCCGCTCACTTTTTGGTTTTAAAACATAAACATCAGTAAACATTGAAAAACGATGGAGAAGAATGCACACCAGCGGAACTAGCATCCTGTGAGCCGTTATACAGGTGTTACGAAATAAACTGGATGACCTCCATCAGTTTCCAACAGGATATCAGGAACTGTAACATCCTTTGATTCACTGAAACATGATTAATCCTAGACAGCACCATTCAACTAGGTGACTCTCTTTTTATCTGCCGATCTGACAGAACAGAGGACTCTGGGAGAAAAGAAACGGGAGGCATGGCTTTGCTGTGAATAAGGACTGGTGTGATGGTGAGAATGTGAGCTGCTGTCCTGTTCCTGCTGTGGGTCACTGCTGTACACCAGTCAGAGGCAGCTGCAGAGCGGCGTTGCCTGTGTTCAGAAGGAGCGACCATATGGCGGCCTTGGTGAGGTCAAGATGTGCGAACAATTAAATCATTCCACAACCAGAAAAACCATGGATCACCAGAACTATCTAGAAATGTGCAATTATAAAGCAGCAGCCAAAAATTGAAGAAAAAAAGGACTAAATTACAGTGAAGGTCAAAGGAGCTGATGGATCACATTTTGCTGCAGTTATACGTTGTATATTCCATGTGATAATAAATAACTGATTGATATAAGTGCTAACTTGGTTCATAGTAAAGTACAACAGATACCTGGAATCAAGTAACAAGTACTTATTTTTAGAACTTACCATGTAGTCATGACTATGCTTTGCATCAAGCCCTCTCCTTCTTCGTTCTGTCTCTGTACAGGACTGACTTGTAGTCACAGAGCTCCGGATGCCCACAGATGGCCACAATGAGTTTGTCCTCCATTTCTGATTCCCTCTGACATTAGGAGAAGGTGCTTGTTCAATATGTCCGATCAGTGCGTCACTCGAGATGCATTCTGATGCCTCGTGAACAGTCTAAAGGTCCAGACACACCAAACCGACCTCAGAGAACTGGCGGTGATGAAGACCCCTGTTGCGTCACCTGATGATGCCGTGTATCGGCCAAAAAGTTACTCATGAACACACCACAAAGACGACAACTGACGGCCAGCCAGCATGTCTGTTCTGCTTCCACTGAGAGGAAATAACTCTCCACAGCAGCAGAAGGCAGTCGTCTGTATTCATCACTCCAAAAGGGAAAAAGGAAGAGTGTCTTGATGCGAGTTAGCCAGTTAGCACATTAACAACACAATCAGACACACAGCAAAGGGCCACGGGCCAGAACCAAATTTGCAGCTGCTGCAGCAAGGACACAGCCCCCGTACATGGGGCGCCTGCTCCACCAGGTGAGCCATTGGGCACCCCAGTGTAACACTACATTAACAGAGAATTGACCACACAGATAACAACAAGCTTTCAATGTGTATGGTGATAAGAGCACCACACTTACCAGCAATATCTGTGTTGTTTGCTGGCAGATCTGCTCCCAAAAATGGGCTCTGAAAAAAGATGCTGGGTGTGGCGCTTTGTCTCTAGGGGGTCAAGTGCAGTCACATACGCTGTCTCCTTATTGGGAACAATTAAAACAAAGTCTCAATCATACATTATGAGTCTTCATGAGTTAAGTCTGTGGTGTCTGAATTAAAGTGACATTATCTAGCTCATATTACTCAGCACGTTTTTTTAAAGAATGGACTAACCTGGATATTTGTACAATATAAAACGGGTTCATCACTAAAATTCATAGTTATTACATTCTGCAACATTATCACCATCTAGGATTTAATATTTGATCAGATTAATGGAAGTATTTAACCGTCTGTTTTACTGTCAGCAGCTCTGAATGTCACATAATGAAGAATCTGATTTAACACTGAACGATGTTGTGAATCATAATTGTTGGTGAACTCTGAGCTTTCAGGATGTTTTGTTTGTATTTATATATGATTATAATCAGGATTAATGGATCATGCTGATGTATGGAAGTTTGTGTAAAACTCAGTACTGAACTCAGTAGAATCAGGAAGCACCCACCTGAGGTAAAAAAACAAACAAACAAAAGTTTCAGTCAAAGGAATTAATCATTACATCATTCTTTCCTGTAATGGACGGTAATGTCAGATAAGATTAATTATTTATTTCTCTTAGAGCAGTTGATTGGCCCCAGAGCCACATGTGGCTCTTTAGACTAAGTGGCTCTCTGTGGCTCTGACAAAAGAATCATACAAAATGAATAATGCTTTGTTGTTGTTGTTTTTCATATTTTAATTTTTATTATTTATATTTGTTGTAGGCCAAAAGAAATTCTTACATTTGGGCTGAGAAATAAATATTTTGATAGTAAAGGTTGCTGACTGCTGCCCTGGTGTCTCACTGTTTGTTTAAAACTCTTTGTAATACAGTAACTTACGTAATCACATGTTGTACATGTGTGTATGTATGTGTGTGTGTGTGTGTGTGTGTGTGTAAGATTTTAAATATATATTCATTTTCTTTAGGCATGATTAACATGTGTATTCTGTAATTACACATGTAAGGAGCGTCTAAATTGTTCAGTCATGCACTTGGGTGGGATGATCCGCTGGCTGAATGAGCTGCCCATCAGCCACAGCTCGTTGTGCAGGGGGTGAGAGGGATTGTCCAGGATTGCACAGATTTTGTCCTTCACCCTCTCTCAGCCACTGTCTCCAGACTGTCCAGATCAAGTCCCACCACAGAGTGGGCTTTCCTCACAAGCTTGTTGAGCCTGTTGACCTCATCATTCTTAATTCCACCCCACCAGCACACTACTGCAAAGAAGAGTTGAGTTGAGAGTTGAGTTTTAAAAACAGTAATAATGAGATGATCATTATCAGAGGTCCAACACCCAGGTATGTTGCAACAGTTAGCCCCGCCCCCACACCTCCAGGCAGCTGTCGAAGATTTTCTGTGTTACAGAAGATGGATCACTCACCTGTGAAAAATAAACAGCTGTGATGAGATGTCTCTGTGGAGCTGAAACAGTCAACTAGTTGATCAACAGTGAAGTACACACAATGGTGGTAACTGAGTAAATGTACCTAAGTACTTTAAAGTACAAAGTAAAGGTACTCTACCTGAGTATTTCCATTTTCTGAATTTTCTTTTTTACTGTACATATATTTCATAGGTATATTTATTTGTTTGTTTGTTTGTTTGCTTAAGTTGCCCATGAAATAAAGAAATATTGCTATAAAATATATCTTGAACTAAATAAATAAATGAGGCAATAAATATATTCATATATTTCAGAAGATTTTTAATTTCGTGTTTATTGCCTCGTTAATTTATGTCAGGATTTATTTTATAGCCATATTCATGTATATCAGAGGTATATTCGTTTATTTATCTATTTATTTAATTGTTTATTATTTTAAGTTGCCTATGATATAGGTAAATATGGCTATAAAATATCTCTTTTAATAAATAAGTTAGGCAATAAATATATTAGGCGCGAAGAATATTCATTTATTTATTTATTTTACCCATTAAATAAATAAATGGCTATATAATATATCTTGAAATAAATTAAATTAATAAATGAGACAATAAATATATTTATATATTTCAGAAGATTTTTGATTTACGTGTTTATTGTCTTGTTTATTTATATCAGGATCTATTTTATAGCCATTTATTTGTGTCAGAGGTTTATTTATTTATTTTTATACTTTATTTTTTTCTTTCATATTAACTAAGCTGACATTACATTAAAAAATGATTTTGCTGCATCTTTGAGTATATTCTACATGTTTTCAATATAATACTTGAAACGGGGTAAATACGGTGCAGTACTGGAGTAAATGTACTTTAAATGTTACTTTTCACCGTTGCTGACGAAGGAAATGTTTTGTTTTGAAAGAAAAAGGAACTTCCTATACTGTGTAATGACTCTGTGACTGTGGTCTGTGGAAACAGCAGCAGAGTGACACCTTCCTCCGCTCCTTCCGCCCCTCCGCCCGGTGGCTCCGCCCTCTCGGTGCGGTTTCCTCAGGTGGTTCCAGCAGCAGCAGGACGGAGGAATGTGACGGGACCGTAGCTGTACTCCGGCCTCACCTCAGCGGGACAAAGCATGGGAATAAAACCTCACAGCTTCACCCGGAGATTAATAAATGTCTGATTCAAGCCTTCAGATATGAGGAGGAGTGAGAAGCGGAGTCAGGAGAGGATCTTTGCTGGATGTTTCTGACAGTTGGGATCAGTTGAAGTCAGTCCAGGTGTGGCTGCTCTCACCTGAGCCTTCGCGTTTCTCTCATTGTACCTGCGGATTATTTAAAGTTCTGTGCATCAGGACAGTTTGAGGTGTCGGAGCTCACGATGCCGGAACTGATCAGTGTGAATGAGTTCATAGCAGAGACTAATGAGGACTACAAAGCTCCCACCACCTCTAGCTTCACCACCAGGATGTCCCACTGCAGGAACGCAGTGGCGGCTCTGGAGGAGGTAAGAGGACAACACACTCACACCCGCACACCACACACACACACAGGGAAATAAACTGATATGAATATATCACTTATGTTGAGTTAATTACAGTGTTAAAACCCACTGAGCACCATAAAGAAATCTGTAATATAACCATAAATAAACACCCAGAAAATTATTATCATTATTTCTTCCCATTCTTACTCAAACCTGTTTATCACCAACTTATAATGAAAACGATAATGAATTTAAGTCCTGATGATGTTTGTCTCAGGCTGCAGATTTGGTCTTTGCAGACAGACAAAATGAATTTAAAGTGTGTTTCTGTGAGTGTAACTGGAGGTACAGTGTGTTTCTGTGAGTATAACTGAAGATAAATACGTTTCTGTGAGTATAACTGGAGGTACAGTGTGTTTCTGTGAGTATAAANATAATGAATTTAAGTCCTGATGATGTTTGTCTCAGGCTGCAGATTTGGTCTTTGCAGACAGACAAAATGAATTTAAAGTTTGTTTCTGTGAGTGTAACTGGAGGTACAGTGTGTTTCTGTGAGTATAAATGAAGATAAGTGTGTTTCTGTGAGTATAACTGGAGGTACAGTGTGTTTCTGTGAGTATAACTG
>NC_065517.1:33773954-33781670 GCF_006386435.1 Epinephelus moara
TAACTGAAGATAAGTGTGTTTCTGTGAGTATAAATGAAGATAAGTGTGTTTCTGTGAGTATAAATGAAGATAAGTGTGTTTCTGTGAGTATAAATGAAGATAAGTGTGCCTCAGTCTGTCCTCACATTTCCAGTTTGCAGTAAAAGTGTGTTTTTCATTGAAAAGAGGAACAGAGAGAAACACTTCCTCATGGTGAAACAGCAGCTCACCGTTGAATCTTATGAACATTTTGTAATAGTTCAGATCTGCTTCTTTGTTTTGCAACACAGCGATGATGATCGAGCAGCTTTCTTAACCCAACTGATACATTAGGGAACCAGTAGTTAGAAGTTAAATTATAAAGAGATGCAGCTAGTGAAGTTAAGACTGAGATACTCCTACTATGTCTGTGTAGGTAGTGTTACTGCTACTGGTACTTCTGCTTTAACTTGATATATTTTAATCTGCAGATTCATCCTCGTTCGTCTGGCTGCAGGTTTCCTGCTGGTCTTTAAATATTTTCGTTTTTAACTGCTTCAACTTGATAAATTTCTTGCTCCTTTCAAGGTTTGTCGTGGCATCTACTGGTGAATATTACAGATTACAACCAGCTGAAACTTCTCCTGGTTAGAATTCCTTCAGTGTGCATTGTTCAGGAGCTGAATTATCCACAGAGGTCTCTCAATCTGCAAAACACTGCATTTTTAAACAGAATGCCACATTACCTTCAAAAACCTTCTGCTGTGCCTTTCTATTTTTGCCAAGGAACCACCCCATCACCTCCCAACCTTCCCATGTAATCAATATACCATTTATTTATCCTCCAGTAATCAGCGTGTAGTTCCTGACATGTTGAGGCAGAGGGTACTGTCTGTAGCTCTGGTTGAGGGTGAGAGGCTGTCAGCAGATAAACAGAGATCTGTGTGGGTACATGACACCCTATAAAAGAGGCTGGATCATGGGGAGTACCACCAGTTGGTCCAGGAGCTTCTCCTCCATGATGGACGTTTCCAGGCATATTTTAGGATGACTCAGGGGCAGTTTGACAACCTGCTGTCTATCGTCAGGCCGTATAGCTCTGGGTATCCAGCAACCGCTACCACCAGTTTCTCCTCCATTGTTTACCAACTGTAAACTTGGGGAGCAGGTCCTCGTCTACAGAGATCACCATGTTGCACCGCCATGTTTCTACAGTAGCCCAGAATGGACAAACCAAACACTGACTCAAGGTAGAGACATTCATGTTTTCGTAGTCAGCTGCACCTCAGCAACAAACAGCGTCAGAATTCACTGATCTGTAACATGAATCCTCACTGCGAGACCTGTCTCACCCCATCTGATTGAGTCCAAGCAAGATCTGTCTCACCTCGTCTGATTGGGTCAAAACGAGACGCGTCTCATCGGTCTAATTAAGTCCAACCCAGACCTGTCTCGTCCCGTCTCTCCCTCTGAGGCCCGTTGTAGTGTCTCTGATGAATTCTGTCCTCTTTCTGCTTCATCTCTTTTTCTTTATTGTCTTTCCACTCGTTCTTTCATTCTGTCTTTCCGTCTCCTCGTCCTCCTCTGTTCAGTTTTAAAGCTCCTCTGTGCTTCAGAGTCGTGTCCCAACACGTCTGTCTGAAGTCAGTCTGAGACGAGTTAAAGCTGCCGTTAATCATCAGCTTGTTCATTATCAGACGTTAATGTAACGACTGTAAACAGATGAGCTTGTGTGTCTGATCTCTGCTGCTGCATTTAAACAGGTTAGATATTTATTTTCTGAGGAAACCTGTTTAAACTCAGCTCTGTGTGTTCACATCCAGGTGATAATACTCAGGTGCAAAACAAAGAATAACAAAGAAGCTCTGCACACTGTGGGCTCTGAATAACTTCGCTCTCCTTTAAGGCGATGTTGCCATGTGCGAGATCTTCCTCAGTTCCTGTACATAGAAACGAGAGAGAGATTTATTAGGAGCATGCCCTGTCAACACCCTCTGTGTGACCTGCAGTAAACTCAGCACCGTAATATTTATTTCTGTTAATGATTAGAAATCATTTAGTCCACAAACTGTCTCTGGGGCTCTTTTACATTTCATGATTTTTCTGGAGTGATTAAGAGGTCTGGAACCAGGCTGGGAGTTTTTAGGTGTCACTAAGGAAGTTCAGAACTCTTGACTGTTTTTCAGGAGGTTTCAGGGCCCCGGAATTGTTTTCTAAAAACTTTGAAGGGTTGTATGGTTTTTAAAAAGAAGCAACAAAAACACTAACAGACTCCACAAATCCATTCAGCAGCTCCACCATCCACAGTCAGACACACACGGCTGATTATTTACTGCTGAATTACAGCTCACAACTTGCACCAACCCAAACATCCTGGTGCAGACTATTTACTGGAGTTCACCAGCCTGTCGCTCATCAGGCATCTGAAGAGAATTACAAGCACGGTAGTTCTCGGCTTTCAGTGTCCGACAGTCCACCACAAACATTCACACATCACGTCTCGTCAATGAAAATGAAACAGATTTCGTCGTAGTTTATATCATCAAGATCTATTTTTAGCTTGTCATCATCTCATTTTCATCATGGGAAAAAGTAATTGATGAAACACATTAAGAAAAACATACTTGAAATATGACTTAAATTTATTCAAATTACTCTTTAAAGCACAACACTTGTATAAATCAAACAAATATTTGTATTCTATTAAAAGTATCCTGATAGTTTATTAATATCATGAGTGTTCTCTCTCTGGCTGACACACACTGTTTTTACGCTGCAGCTCTGTTGGTTATTTCTGACAGTAACATGTGTTCGTTCTGTCTGATGATGCATGTTACTGTATTTATATAACAGATTATCTACAGCGATCGAAACAGAAACTAGATAACATCACTCGACTCTACTGACTGACTGAATGTTTAAATTAGAATCAGTAGAGCAGACGCAGCTCAGCAACAGGAAGTTACGTCCTGTAGTTTATCTGCAGCTGCAGCACAGACACAAACAGTTTTTATGAACTTTGTTTATTTATTTGTTTACACACAAACTGACAGTAGTGTTAGAGCACTTGTGAATGACGGTGTGATGTAATGGCAGTGCAGTACCAAAGAAAACCAACAAGCAAACAGTCTTTAACTTTGCAGCCGCTTAGGCTCATGGGAACTGTAGTATGATTAGTGTTCTTATGACACAGTAATGCTGAGTTCACAGATGTACATTATTATCAGTTTGATGTGCTGATGGCGCTATAGAGCTGTTATGGAGTTCCTTCTTTACATGTTTACACAGAATCAAACAACAGCAGCATCATGTCACTGCAGTGTGACGTCAGACAGCATGATGACATCACAGAATCAAAAGAGGCGTGACATGTAACACAACAGCGTCAGCCTCTAGTGTGACATATAACATACGTGTCAGCAGCTCTTTGTAAACAATAACAATGACATCACATGTCAATAACAATCATTTAGCGTCCCTGTTATATGGCGGCTGATCTCATCCTCTGCTCGGAGGGTAAGGAGCTCCTGGACCTCACTGTTTGAGTTAGCTGCTAACTGCTGACAGCTGCTGTTCTTCTTCTTTGAGTTAGCTGCTAACTGCTAACAGCTAATTTTTAAATCTCCTGCGGTTTGTTTGTTTGTTTTATTAAGATCCTCATTAGCTTTTGCATAGCAGAAGCTATTCTTCCTGGGGTCTTCATAATTCTTCACGCTACAATAAAAAGCACGCACACATATCACAAAAACAACGAGACAGTACACACATCTAAACAAAAACACAACAAAACAGTACAAAAACACACAATACAAGCTTCAATACTGAATCATCACATCCAGTGAATGTTGTCGTCACACTACAAAATACCCTGACCCTTAATGAGAAATACTAATCCTTTGATAGGAGCATTTCGAATTCACCTCCATGTCTACAAGCAGATATGCATACAGAGACCATATCAGTTATCATACACTAACAACAAAAACATTTCATATCATCTATTCAAAACAATCAGCACAATCGGGGAAAAAAATCAATTACTAAAGTTCTTTGTTAAATAATATTCTTTAAGTTTAATTTTAAAGCTATGAATATTTTCCTGTTTTGTTATGGAAATTGGGAGTGAATTCCACTCCTTCATAGCTCTATACATTACTGTACGTTGTACAGATGTCTTTGATTTGGGTAAGGTAAAACAACCACGACCAGCATACCTCATTGAATAACTGTGTGTTTCTGAACTAAAGAATAACTTTTTGTAGAAAATAAGTGGCATCTTAGTTGTGATTACATTTCCTATAAAAACCATCAACAAATACAATAATCTGTTTTTTACATCAAGCCAAGAAAGACACTCGTGCATTTTTATGACATTTGTGCTGAACCCACAGGAAAGAGCAACACATGCTGCTTTATTTTGAACTAGTTGCAGTTTTCTGATATTTCCTAATGATGCATTGGACCAACACTTTATCATTCTTTGCAATTTGTATGATAGCTTCCTTGGCTTGATACTTCAGTAATCTCACAATCATGGGCCTAGGACCAAATCCTTTACCGGTAGCCGGGCCAACTCTGTGCGCCATCTCCACATCAAGTTGGCACGGCAGCTGTTTATTCCCTTGAAAGATCTCCTTCAGGAGCGCAGACATGTATTCCGTTGGATTATTCTTTGACACATCCTTGTTTAGGCCGAAGACTCTTATGTACAATCTTCGGCTGTAGCTCTCCAACTTTTCAGTTTTCTCCCTTAGTTCTTTATTTTCTCACCGCATTCTTTCTGTAACGCCCCACACACCTTCTCCAGCCCATTCACTTGGTCAAGCGCTCCGGACAGCGACTGCTCCATACCAATCACTTCATCTTTACACAGCTTTACTTCTTTCTTTAAGGCGTCCAGCTGCGGCTGCAGTTCATTCATTATTTCTTTCAGCTCCTCTCGCATAATAATAAAAAAAATTTGCAGTAAAACTTGCTTTTAACCATAATATCTTAGGAGTTTGGTGTTCTCAACAGTCAAAACACTCCTCACGTGCCGCCGGACATGACGACACGACGTGCAATTGTCCAAAAAGTGCGGTGGGTTTCACACATAACTTGTTTTCTCCGTGCAGGAACGTCTTCTTTTGGCATATTTCTGGACATTTTTCAGCTTTATTGCTCAGTTTAAAACATTTGTTAGAAAAAACAAACAGAAAACATACAATATGTAGAACCTACACAGAAGAAAAACAAACATTCAGCTGGGTCATATTTCACTTATTGCAGTAAACAATAAACTTGCTCTTACAGTCGGAGTAAGAATAAAGATATGGAAACAAAAATACAGCAGATTCAGTGGGTCATTATTCAGGGACAGCGGGAAAAGTTTTCTTCACATAGGCAAAGAGTCTCTTTTATCCACAAAGTGTGTGGTAAGTTATACTTTATAATTCCATCCTCTGAGAGTGGTTATAGATGTTTTTCTGTTCAGTTTGAGACAGAAACATTAAAAACCTGCATCATGTTTTTTATTTGTTGGTCGACTCTACGTTTAAATAACTGCTGTGACGTCAGACTGTTTTCAGACTGAGCATCACATGATTAAAGGAACTCAGTGTGTGTTTGTTCCCTTTGAGTCAAACAGTAACTGAGCGTCTGCGTGTTTCACACTCTGAGTCACTGAGCTGACACTCAGCTGACTCCACTGCAGAGTGTGTAGAGGGAAGTGGGCGGGGCTTAACCTGCTGACAGCGTGCAGGGTGAAGTGGGCGAGGCGTCGTGTGTGTCAGGAGTCAGTGTTCCTGTTTCCCGCCAGGTGACTTGAAACAGGTCCCTCGATGAGTTTTACAGAACTTGATGAATTCAGCTGCTGTGTTTCAGCGTGTTGTTTCTGTCTGCACAGACAGAGTCTGCGGCCGCTGAGGCTCATGGGAACTGTAGTTTGATTAGTGTTCTTATGACACAGTAATGCTGAGTTCGCAGTGATGTACGTCATCGTTGGTTTGATGTGCAGACTGTAACGTCTTCATGGGTGTTATCCTCCATTCTTAAGACCTTCGTACGCACAGAGCCGCTACGACGTCCCTTCTTTACACCACATTTGTATTTTTACACAGAACCAAATGAAGCCGGCATCATGTGGCTCCAGTTTGTGATGTCAGACAGCATAATGACATCACAGAATCAAAACTGAGGAGCCATTTTATTTTTCACTCCCGTCGGGTAAGTGACGGTGGCCTCGTAGGACATAAAGCCTTGCGCAGACAGCAGAGTTTTTCGAGTTTTTCAGGAGTATCTAGCGACGAGGTGAATATTTATTTAGGAATCTAAACCATGTTACGATATGTTATAGCTTACCAGTGAGATATAGGTTATCTGTGAGATATATGTTAGGAGTGTTTTATTTCTAATTGTTTTGGTAACACGAGCATTAGCACAGTAATGCTAAAATAACATGTTTTATGTGATAGTCACGGCACAGTGCGGCAAATATAAGTTGGTACGATTATAATATATGCGTTTCCAGAGTGTTCTTCCACAGGACACAGGGAGAGGAGGAAGACCAGGGAGAGGAAGGGGACGAGGGGGTAGAAGCGGTGCAGGAACTGCCAGGCGAAGAGGTGTGTCTGTTGACCCAGAGGGAAGAGGAGGAGGAGAGGGTGGCAGCCTTCGCAGCAGCGCGAGAGGAATCAACAGATTAGGCTGTAGGCTAGGCTAACCATTTAGCTTTAGCTCTGGGATAACGTTAGCCAAGGCTAGGATAATGTTAGCCAAGGCTAGGATAATGTTAGCACGTAAACGTAGCTGTCACTCGAACTTAGACGAGAGGGAAAAGTAGTTGCAAACATGAAGCCAAAATAATTTTAAAATATCAGATTGAATTACCTGTCTAGCAGAAAGCAGGCAACCTCCACATCCCTTGTGAAATCCTTCTCCTTCAGTTCTTTCCACCTGGAATAAGCAACGCCGATATTCACTCGCGTTTTGTCCCGTCCTCGCTTATCTGATCTTTTTCTTTTATTTGGTGGCGTGGTTTCCCTCCTACGGGGCAAAACATATGTGTGGTCCTCCATTTAAAGTGTGACAGAATCATAAAAGTACAAAGCAGGTTCACGCAGAAACGCCCCGGATTGAGCTTCACCTTAACCGTCTCCAGTGACGGCAAGTTCTAGGCAAACGCAAAAGGCGAAGCGCGTATATCCCTTTCGGCCACTGTATTCAAATATGGCGACGCAAGAAGGCAGCCTCCAGCAGATCGCGCCCTGCCTGTGTATATATAGAGAAATCATTCTAAGCCTATGAGAAAGCTTCCATTTGTATGTGAACACTTTAGTAAATATATATTTATGAAAGCAATAGTTGATATTTGCTAATAAACAACCACGTAAATTACACATTGTAACTTTACTTAATTGCAGTTGCTGTTATATGTTTGTTTCCTCCTGTCCCACTGAATGTGAAAGAGCTGAATGCTCAGTCAGTTTTCCCTGAACAAACTGTGCTTGATGACGATGATAAAGGGTCAACATTTTCATATACATCATAATCAAATCAAACATGATAACTGCAGTTTATTCTGACAGATGTCGTCAGCACGGACTGTTAGTTTTAGATTTTGAAGACATCTTTTAATAGTTTGAAGTTGTGAATTCTCGTCTGAGACGAGGCTGATCTCTGACACAGGAGAAGTTTAGATGTTAAAGAAATGACAGCAGATCAAACTATTTTATATATTATATTATTGCATATGAATAAATCCTTTAAAATTTCACCCCA
>NC_065517.1:33782170-33788945 GCF_006386435.1 Epinephelus moara
AGGCAACAAAATAACAAAGTTTGGCTTTACAATCTTACAGGAAGTGAACACCGGCCTCCTGGATAAAGTCGATTGTTGTTGGACCCATCTGCCACCTCTCCTGCTCACCCTACTCGGACTTCCGCCGCCTTAACATTCGTTGTTGTCGTGCTGTGTTTTCCCCTGACAGCGACCGGTCACGTATCATGCTGACGTGAACATTTTTGTTGGTGTCTGATGCTGCAAGTCACTGACCAAGCGCTGGTTTTCGATGACTTCATAGTGAGACCAAGGCCTCTAGTTTCGCAGACCGGGCGAGGTGGGGGCGCAGCGCACCTGCGCTTCGCCAGCTGGGTGTGGCCAGGCGGATTTTGCAAGTTTGGCACACCGTGCGCCTGGCGCAGCTACTCCTCTTTCCCACCTCCGTCTCTCCTACCTGCGCAAGTCGGAAAGAGGGAGGAGAGAAGGCGTGGAGTGGGTTTTACACACATCACACCAATCAAATGAGCCCCTCTCCTCGCCCTTAAATGCGCCGTGCTAAGGCATAATGAGAGTTTACTCAATTCACCATGGCAGAAGAGAGCAGCAGCGTCAGACGGCCAAACTTCTCCCAGGAGGAAACTGATGTTTTGGTCCGGGAGGTCCAAGCTCGCAGTGTCCGAATATACAGAACTGCGAGCAGACCTCCACGGGTTTCCATTACACATGTCAAACGTGCCAAATGGTGCCAATCAGATGTGACGGGACAGTCGATATAGAGATACATTTATGTGCTGATTGCAGATAGTTGCATTGAATAGTGGTTTTTGTGGGTATTTATTACATTGTTAATGTGCCTGATATTCTGGAAACCTGCCTGTGAGGTTTTGGTGACGTGTGCGTACTGTCCGCCGGTCAGCCAAACTTCGGCTTACACCGGCTGCGCTCCCCCTGCGCTGACAGTAGACCTGGTGTCAGTTGGCGAACTTTTAGCACACTTCCGTCGAAGCCTTTTGGCACGAAACTGTCACTGCGCCAAACTGGATCTGTCGACACCTCCCCCTGCTGCGCCGCCACACCCATCTCAGCGCACCTCGGTCTGCCAAACTACCAAACTGAGCGTGCCTCTGTGCGGGGTTCGCCACCCTGCGCCACCCTGCGCTGCGCCGGGAAACTAGAGGCCCAAGTTGACGTATAAGGACAGCGATAACATTTCCACCAAACTTCAGATGCTTTTTTGTCCAAATTTGTAGAAATCTTTGGTAAGTTCAGTGATTTCTGTTGTTTGCCGCAGTATGCAGTTATTCACAACACACATCTAGCTCACACTTCCAGTGTTCACCGAATCACCCGCCCATCATCACAGCCCTGGACCTCAGTGACAGCAGCTGCTTTAATAATGCTGGAATAAAAGCAGCTAAATGTTTATAAGTAAGTAAAACTGATTTAAATAATGCTTTTTGCAGACACAGGTCACAAAGTGCTTCACAAGCGTGTTACACAACAAGACAGAAATCATAAAGACAAAGTGACAATCTGAGCCACATAGTGAAAAGTGCACACACACAACGAAGAATTCGCACAACAGCAATACAAAAATATTGAAGAAGTCCAGCTCTGATGCAAACAAGTTTCCCAACATATGTCCAACATATGTGTGTCTTTAGCTGGCTTTTAAAAGAAACCACAGAGCAGCAGACAGTGAAGGAGCAGGCAGTGTTCCAAAATGTGCTACGGCCACAAAAGCTCCATCACCACGTGTCTGAAGGCGAGTGTGAGGGACAGACAACAAATGTGGAGTATTTAATGGAAGAGAGTGCGCTGAAGAATACGGGTGAAGCAGTTCAGCTACATCAGAGGGAGCCTGACAGCGTAATGCTCTGTGAGTAAGAATGAGAATACTGAACTGGATCCTAAAATCAACAGGAAGCCAGTGAATGTATCATTGATCTAAACCAAATCATGGAGTGTCCACATACTTTTGGCCACACAATGCATCACCCTCTTTCTCTCTGATTTATTTTCCATCTTTGCTTTCTTTCCTCATCCTGTTGCTCTCTTTGTCTGACATTTCGTTCTCTCCATCACTCTAAATATCCCTCTCCTCTATCTGTCTATCTATCTATCTGTCTATCTATCTATCTAGAGTATTCTTTCTCGGTCCTCCCTCACTCCTGCTCTCTTCCTCTCTCTTCACACACACACAGACACACACACACACACACACACACACACACACGCAGAGAGAGGGAGAGTCGTGTTTCTGGTGTCAAAGGAGACCCTCCTTCTCTTTACGAGCGTCAGTCGCCTCTCACCCCTTCACTCAGTCACTCCTTCACTCAGTCAGAGAGAGGAGCAGATCTCAGTCAGACATTCAGCTGGTTGCAAAACTTTTTCTCTGTCTCATCAGGTGGTGTCGGAGTAAATAAACCCGCTGTCACTGCGTCTTTACGCGCGGAGCTTCCTGTTGCGCGCCCGGTCCCGTTCCCTCCTCGCCGGAGCGCTCCTCTCTGGATTTTCCCGCCCCGGCGATGGAGGACGACTTTCTCTCCCACTTACCCCCATCCCTGCCGGGAGACTCCGAGTCTCTGAGCCCAAACTCCACGGAAGAGCCCGGCTGGTGGGCGTCTTCTGACAGCGGGGAGACGGTCCACTTCGCCGTGCGCTGCGTCATGACCTCGGTCTACATCCTGATCATCACCGTGGGGCTGCTGGGCAACATCACCCTGGTGAAGATCTTCATCACCAACAGCGCCATGCGGAGCGTGCCCAACATCTTCATCTCCAGCCTGGCGGCGGGAGACCTGCTGCTGCTGGTCACCTGCGTGCCGGTGGACGCCTTCCGCTACTTCTCCGAGGAGTGGGTGTTCGGCGAGGCGGCGTGCAAACTCATCCCCGTCATCCAGCTCACATCGGTCGGCGTGTCCGTGTTCACGCTCACGGCGCTCAGCGCGGACAGGTAGGACGAGCGGATAAGATTCTTATTTTTTATCCTGAATTCATAAATGACTTTAATACATGTTTCATAATTTCCAATAATAGTCCAGAGGTGGTTCCCCGTTAAAACCAATGACATCCTGATGATATTCCCACGAGGAGATTGGGGTCTTTTGTTTGGCCATTCAGTGATGATCAGTCCTTATAACATTCTGTTATTATAATTATTATATTTAATGTCTAAAGTGCTCAAAATTGACCACTACATGGATCTTGTCTGTGTGATATATTGATTATCAGCAGTATTTTTACACTGATGTGTCACTACTTCTAAAAAATTTGAAAACCTCCACTGATCCCAGATTATTCCTCCTGTGACGTTTAAAGACACTTCATGTCTCTTATTTTATTTATACAGAAAATGAATTAAAAGTAACATTAGGTGTTAGGTGAAGTGATGAAGATGATGTCGTTGCTCTGATGCAGTTCGGGATCTCCTTCCAGATTTTAGCATCAGTGTGAAAAAATGTTTACTGAAGCCGCAGAGAAAGTCACTAGGTAGCTTTGGATAAAGAGAGCGAGCCGGTGGGTTGCTACTGCTGGGATGCAGTGCGGGACTTGATCAGTCCTCGATGGGGGTCTGATGTTGGAAGACAGTAATCCCGCCATGATCCCAGGAACATCCCTGATGATGCACCCCAGCGCATCCTAGAGATGTATCTTGAAACCTGTTTGTGAGCTGTGCAGGGATAAGTACCTGTGAGCTGATGTGGTGATGCGTTCCTGTCTTGTGTTGTGACTTGGAAGTAGAGCAATGAGTGTAGGAGTTTGGGATCTGAAAATGAAGTGTCCAGTCAATCTGTGTTTGACTCGGGGGAAATTCCAACAGTAATCATTCAGGGTTTTATGCGACCCTTTGGCACATCCAGATACGATATTACCATAAGTGGACCAAGGTAAATTTAGGGGCTGAAATTTGGGGTCATCGTGTCACATCGTCACACAAAGACGGGCGAATCTCTGCTGTTGAATGAGGAGGTCTGTGTCACCACCAAAAGGACAGTTCTTTGCTTCAGTGTTGTGTCACTGCTGTTTGAACCTTGAACACATTTGCGTCTATCTGAGCACTATGAATGTCAGACCCTGCTCATCTCAGCTCGTCCCCCAACGGAAACTCCATTTGACAGAAACTCCTGGTCGATGTGAATGAAACCTTTCAGCCAGTCTTTGTGTTCCTCTGTGTGGGCACCATCTGTCATAGACAGCTGGCAGCTTCACCAATCACACATGTTCATCACTGATTGCCCATAATGTTTTCAAACGTGATGAATTTCAGTTTCTGCTATTGCACTTAATGTTTTTCCCAACTCCCAGGGTAGTCAGTGGAGGGAGGTCCCTCCATCTAAAACTACATCAAGTCTCTTTCTGGTACATCACCAGGAGGCAAAAACGCCTAAAATGACATACCCAAATTAAAATGACTGTAGCTTCTGAACTGCTCTGACTACATGCATGCATGAGGTCTTGCCAGAAAGAAAACTCTCTGAAGTTTCTTGTGAAAGTGTCAGAAACACTCTAGGTGATACAGAGACAGAGTAATGGGCCTCTGAAGTCAGTAAAAAATTGAAGATTTTGCCTAAAATGAAATAAAAAATGATTTTCAGGATGAATAACTGTCTGTGGCTTCATCTGAGCAGGTAAATGACACTATGGGGCTGTAGGCACACTATCAATGAACATTTGTTACAAATTTGAAGAAGATTGCTCAAAGTATGACCATTCTACAGTGTTTTTTCCATGAAAAGATCCAGGCGGAGCTCCAAATGACAAGTCAGTCACTCAGCTTCAAAACAGTACTATCAGTGATCAAACAACACTCAGCCAGCTTCAAACATTGTACCTTATTGGAATCAGGTGTGATTATGATAGCTGATGTTGTTTATGACACAGAAACACCATAAAATATCACCAAATAAAGCCATATGAAACGTGAAAGTTATGATCCCACTTTCTTTCTAAAACAGCTGAGTCCCAGCTAACAGCTCCGCATAAGATCGCGAGTAATCCTTTAACTTTTCCCGTTAAAAAACGGCATGACATGACTTGTCACCACTCATCGCGATTTTGGACTTTGTGTGTTTAGGCTGCTCTGGTGCGAAATCCATAAGAAATAAAAGAAAAACTATGTTATTTTTGAAAAGTCGAGAGCTTCCTGAATCCGGCAATACCAAACATCACATGGTTTACTACTGCAGTTTCTCCTGGGTTGGGTTCTCTTTGAGTTAGATTAAGTGGACTAAGATGTTTTTTGGATATTTTAAGCTCTGCTGTAAAGACCTGCTGCTGGTTCTGTGGTTCTCTTTGTGGTGAGGGAGCAAACTGGGAGACAGGAGGGTGATGTTGAGAGGGTGATTGTGTCTGAAACAGAAGAGGTGAGATATGATCACGTCTTTGTTAATGTGGTGTCGGTACATGAGATGAGAGTTGATGAATACTCAAAATATTTGCTGGTTTCTGTGGTGGTTCGTTAAATGTGCAGCAACCTGAATCTTTTCTTCCTCTCCAACAATGTGCCCTCTTCTCTCTGTGCTGCAGGGGAACTGTTCCGCAGTATTGTACTTTAGCATGATCTCAAGGAACGTGTGCTTCACTTGAGTATTTGTATTTGATGCCACTTCATACTCCTGCTCCTCTGTGTTTACTGTATGAAGGAAATATTTTATGTTTTCACTCCGTTTAATATTTCACATTGAAACCATATAATGATCTTATACAATATGATGGTTTGCTGTAGAATAACTCTGAGCAGCTACAATGTAATAAGATCTCATTCATATTTTAAAACATATTTTTTGTAGATTAATTATTAGCTATTAATAATGTGTGTGGTTTGTCTAGTTGTTTCAATTCAAAGGGCTCTAAAGGGGCACAGAAATACATTAAATATAATAAATTAAGACAATATTAAAATTGTATTAAAAAGACAATAAATAAATAAATTGAGAAAAGGAAGAAGAGAAACAACATAAAAAGAAAATAAAAAAAAACAGCAAAAATATAAAAGTGATGTTATTAGAAAGACAAAATGAACGATATGGTTTTAAGCCCTGATTTAAATGCGTTGTAGCAGACCTCAGGTGTTCAGGGAGCTCGTTGCACAGGTGGGGAGCAGAGGAACTATCGTATCGTACAATCAGAAATGTGTGTAGGCATGAAGCCATTTGGTGCTTTATACAAGTCGATGGATTTTAAAATCCATTGAGGTTCGAGAAGGGCGGACAGGGATCCCGATCTCACTCAGAAGTTGAAATCTGGGTGTGAAACAAGGTGTCCTTTAACGTTGGCATGACACGCAGCCAGTTGTGGTTATAGTTTAACTGCACTTGGCAGCCTCAAGGGACAAGGACAAAAGTTAAGGCGGCCAAAGTCCGACTGAGGCGGGCTGGAATGGTGGTGGATGAGTCCAAAAAGACCGACTTGCACCCAAGAGAGCAGCGTTTGTGTCCTGTAAGATTCTAAAGCCAAGCTCTGTTCTTTTTTCCTGAACTCAACCATGTGTTCTTGTTTGTTGAAGGAAAAAAACATCAGTTGGCAGTGTTGTACCGACGTAGTGCTTTTATTTGAGACTGTATGCAAACTGTACATTTCCTGTACATTTTCCTGTGAAAACAGAAGTGTATTTTGAAAACAGACAATGCATGTAACAGGCTGAAGTTGACATGGCGTCCCAGAACCAACACACCCAGGCAGACGTTGTGCTAGACTTTTTCGTCGCCGGTCATTTTGACCGACAGGGTCATAAAAATCCGGTCATAATCTATTTTTACCGGTCATTTTAATTTTCGTTTTTAAATGATAATAAAGATATTCAAAGACATTT
>NC_065517.1:33789026-33798252 GCF_006386435.1 Epinephelus moara
CTCTGCAGTGTGAAAACGGCAGCCACTTAAACCACTGACTGTGCACTCCGCCGCCAAGTGGGCAGGGGTGGTTATTGCAACCGGTCAAAATGACCGACGGCCTTCAGATTTTCCGGTGATTGTTGTAAAAATACAGTCAGTGACCAAGAATATTCGGTTAACGCGACCCCTGCACCCAGGGTACCTTGGACGTCATATGTGGACGTGGAAAGTCCATGAGCAAACGTGGACATGTGACGAGGTCGCAGTGAGGATGTGCTGGGATGGGAGGGGTGTTGGATGGGCCCAAAAAGACCAGAAGAACCACCAGAAGTTTTGCGGTGAAGAGATTTACTCTGCTCACCTGTCAAGTCTCTTCTGAACATTCAGCTGATTTTACTCACATATGTTTGAAGGTAAGACTTTCTGTGGTCCTTGTGCTTTAGTGAGAGATCTGAAAACTCCTTGCACCCTTTTTTTCTAAGAGTTGCTGGATTTAAAAAGTGGCTCTGTCACTTTACTGTGTGTATTTGTGTGTGTGTGTGTGTGTGTGTAGTGACCGTATCTCTCTGTGAGGTATTTTTCACGTCCTGATATCAGCTGTGAGATGATATATCCCCCTTCCTTCTCTGCAGCGGCCACAGCGGGACTCTCTGCTCTGACTGTGATCATGATGATGAATCGATCTGCGGCTGTTTGGGTTCATTTACACTGAGGAGCCGCTGAATGGCTCCAGAGAAATATCGGATGCATTAATATATAATGCGTATGTTCTCACTGTGAGGAAACACTCACTCCCAGCAGGTGCGCAGGCTGCAGGTAGAGACAGAGTCAACATGAAGCTGGAGTCAGTTCTAAAATGACTGTTTAATGAATTTGTGATTTACTCGGAGCTGAGGAGTCTCTGGAGTCGGGTGCGTACCATGCAGAATAATTACGGCTGCTTAAGCTGATTTGTGGCGCAGCATTGATTAGTGTTAGATAATGAGGAGGAGGAGATGACGAGAGGAGATGAAGAGACGTTGGTCAGGATTTCTGCAAACAGGAGACAAAGGTGCAGAATGTGACACAGTAAAATAAGTATGAGACATGATTTCATATTTTCATCCCCTCACACACTGATAGAGGAGACAGATCGTGTGTTTGTGTGTGTACTCCTGTCTTTATGAGGACCAGCGCTGCAAAGCAAGGACGGATTTGGAAAGAGAGCATGTTTTTGAACATGAAGACACGAGGGCGTCATTATAAGAGAGGACATTTCTGCCAAGTGAGGCCATTTTGGAAAGTAAAGACACTTTCTCTAAGTGTTGGTACTTTTTTTTAAAGTCAGGGTATCTTTGTAAAGTGAGGACATTTGGAAGAGCAGGAATGGTTTTGAAATGACAACCTTTTTGGAAAGTTGGAGCATTTTTGGAAAAATAGAAGAGAGGATATCTTTTGTAAGACAGGGTCAGTTTTAGAACATTTATGGATGATGTTATGATAACCTACAGATCGAACTGTCTCCATGAGCGTACAGCCGGTCCCCGAGCAGCTCACACATGTCCCTGAACATGAATTATTCATAATCTCTGTCATGTTTAAAGACCTCTGTCCAGCTTCGAGCCCAGTCAATCATTCAGGGCTTTAACTCCTCATACAGTGTGTGTGTGTGTGTGTGTGTGTATAAGAGAGACAGACAGCAGACAGGACGAGGCAGTGATGAAATGATTATGATGAAATATCTGATGACAGAATGATGAAAGTGAAAATTCAAATATGGAAATTGAATCTGATCAAGACAGGCAGAGAGTGAGACGGAGCATGTGAGAAGAAAAACGTTATCAAACACACACCTCAGAAACGACACGCTGTATATTAATTATAAGAATTTGAATTTTCTGAGGTTTATCAGTCATGATGTCATTCGTGATTCACTGGAGGATCAGTTTTACCCTCTGTCCTTAAACTGCAGCAGAATTTAAAGTTAAAATAGTTTGTTCTCGTACCTTTGAGAGTTTTCAGTTGGTGGATTTTGCATCCAGTGTTGTATTAAAAATGTCAGACCTGAAGCGAGCAGGAGAGCTGAGTTCAGCTCCCAGTAAAAACCTCCTGAACAATGACACCTGAAGGAATTCTAACCAGGAGAAGTTTCAGCTGGTTGCAATCTGCTTTCCTCACCACTAGATGTCACTAAAGCCCCCTGAATCTGAAACACTGGACTTTAAAATGGGATTTGCCAGAATTTAAAGTTAAAATGTTTTATATTTTTGGTTGTTTTCACTTGGTGCATTTTGCATCCAGTGTTGTATTAAATATACTTTGTCAGTATACTTGTAATACAAAGAAAGGGGACAGAGTGTTTGCAGTCTGAGGAAATCAGGTCGGCTGAGTCAGTCATCTCTGTCAGTCCCTTCTTCAAACATACTTTTACCTGAGAGCCTTTCCTGATTTCACCTAAGCTTTAGTTTCTTTTATTTCCGTGGATTTTATACACCAACTTGTGTTTTCTTAATTTGTTTTCTTTAAAACCTGTTGATTTTATGACTCATAGGTTTAAATGTGCAGCCTTATGACGCCTTTTGTTAAGCTGTTTTTTAAAAAGCGGTCTATAAATAAAGATTTTTATTTTTATTATAATTGAAAAAAAACATCAGACCTGAAGCGAGCAGGAGGAGTGAGTTTATAAAGGTTAGAAAGAGTTGGTTTAAACCTCTTGTACTCCACGCCCATTTTGTAGTAAAAACGCCTAAAATGACATACTCAAATTAAAATGACTGTAGCTTCTGAACTGCTCTGACTACATGCATGCATGAGGTCTTGCCAGAAAGAAAACTCTCTGAAGTTGCTTGTGAAAGTGTCAGAAACACTCTAGGTGATACAGAGACAGAGTAATGGGCCTCTGAAGTCAGTAAAAAAACTGAAGATTTTGCCTAAAATGAAATAAAAAATGATTTTCAGGATGAATAACTGTCTGTGGCTTCATCTGAGCAGGTAAATGACACTATGGGGCTGTAGGCACACTATCAATGAATATGTGTTTCAAATTTGAAGAAGATTGCTCAAAGTATGACCATTCTACAGTGTTTTTTCCATGAAAAGATCCAGACGGAGCTCCAAATGACAAGTCGGTCACTTGGCTTTAAAACAGTACTATCAGTGATCAAACAACACTCAGCCAGCTTCAGTACTATCAGTGATCAAACAACACTCAGCCAGCTTCAAACATTGTAATGATTGAAATCAGGTGTGACTGTGATAGCTGATGTTGTTTTTGACACAGGACGTCGGCGTCCTGGCGGAGTTAGAGAGGTTAAAACATCTTGTCAGGGCCCAGTTAATCCGTCAGTAACACAACAACCACCTGACCATCATCGGTCTGATCGCAGACGGCCCGTTCTCCTTCCTAACTTCCGTGTTGAAACGCTGCTGAACAGCAGCTTAAATTAAAGAGCTGGAAGATCCATATAGGGCGGGCAGGGGTGGAGCTGGATGGGTCCAACAAACTCCTGACTTTCACCCAGGAGACTGCTGTTTGCTTCCTGTGTGAATGTTGAGCCAAACCATGAGGTTTCTTTCTCAACCTAACCATATGCTTTTGTTGCACAAGCAAATAAATGTAAATACGAGGTGTGTTGATAAGACAAGATGCATGTAACAAGAGGATATTGACATGCCGTCGTGGACTGTTAACAGCGGACACACAGAGGATATCTAGCGTGTCACATTTAGACGTGAAAGTCCACCAACAAAGCAGCGATGTGTGACGAGTTTGGATGAAAACGTGTTGTTGTAGATGTCTTGATGCTGGTGGCTGCAGGAAGGAGGTTATCACGTGGGTGTGTGTGCAGCGGGATTACAGAGGGGAGTGTGTGGATATATGAACGGACAGAAATGAAGAGGCTGTGATGAAGAGGACGTCATGAATGAATGAATGAATGAGAAAATAAGAGCTCAGCATTGTGATGACTGATGAGACGACTGCACGACACTGTAGTGAACATAGATGGGTCACAGGCTGAGGTGTTATTAACTCTCCACAAACACCTCAGTTTGGAGCGGTATGTTCAACTCATCTGTAAATTATGACAACTCTAAGATCAGGACAGACACCTGGCTGTAAATTGCCTCATGTCCACCCTGTCAGGTGAAGCCAAACCGCAGCTGGTGTCCCAGCGCTTCAGAGCTCAACAACTTTTTAATTTATGCTGTGAGCGGCGTGCGAGGCTGACTCAGGCTCTGCAGATGGCAACAACTCAGCGGCTGACACTTGACAAACACTTAAGATGCACAGGGGTTTATAATTTCCCTCCGAGCGGGGAGCCGAGTGTGTGTGTTCCTCTCTTGGGTGTCGGTGTGTGATATCTGCTTCCACTGCTGGCACCGTGAAGGATGTTGTTTCCTGTCTGCTCGACGTGTCATTACTTTTGACCACTGACGGTCAGACGAGAAACGGACCGATCCTTCCTAAGCAGTGAAACACTCTGATGACACGCTCCCTTAATTACCAATTAACAGCCTAATTTTCGATGAGATGTGTCGCCCAAGATGCGCTCTGCTTCTTAAAATACAGCAGGGAGTTAAACCCAAGGTCAGCCTTGTCTGCATGAAGGAAGCACAACACAAGCCGAGGAGAGGAAACAAGAAAATGCCAGAATGTGGTTGTGTTGTGGGACGTAAAGCGGAGCTGACAGCCACATCTCCCTCAGGCCGGCACATGGACTAATGGGCTTCTGAGGTGAAATTTGATTTGCTCGCACCGTTTGGAAACAACATAAACCGCTGTAACATCCAATAAAGCAAACATGCAACACGGAGGGTGAGTTTGAAATGTGGATTTTTAAATAAAGCTCATAGTAAGGTTAAAAAGTCAAATTAGTTTAATACAACAAGCAAGATATTGGTTGATTTCCAGAGGGGAAGAGTTCAGACATGTGAATCAAGAATGGTGGAAATTTGTGCATATGATATAATAATCTGGTGGTTTATCTTTCTGGGCTGCAACTGACAATTATTTTAATAAGGAGCCGTCCAATGACACTTTATGGACTAACTGATTAGTGGTTTGGTCTATTACAGTTTCAGTGTGTCGGATTAAAGGGTATCTATTTACAGAAATGGTATATATTATTTATAAATGTGTTCTTATTAATGTATAATCACATGAAAATAAGAATTGACCTATGGCTAAGCCACGCCCCCCTCCACTCACTTGGACAAACTATCAACATTCAGTGACCGGCGCTATGGCAGGTGTCACAGTACACGACATTTCACAGGAGGCAGTTGATGATTTTTGGGGACATAACGATCAGATGTCATTGAGAAGTAACCAAAAGGGCCTAAACTACACATTGGAGGGATATATTCATCATTTTATTGTTGAGAAGGTCGATGAAAAGCTTAAATTACAAGCCAAAATTTACAGGTCACAGTGTACGCTTGTGAACCGCATCTGGTTGCCGTCACCATCAAAGACAACAAGTTAAAGTGCCACTGAAGTTAAGGTTTTTGGCTCAGAATATGAGAAAAGGATAACGGCCTTTTTACCATCTTTACCAAGAGTGTCTCTCCGTTAGTTTGGTGCTACAGTATTTACACTGAATCATTCAGCATAACGTTTGCCAACCTTTGTTATCTCTGCCATTACAGATAAGTTAATGAAGCTAAGCTCCAGAAGTTAACGTTAGCTTAACTAGAGCCCTTTGGACAACAGCTAACAATGATGTACGATCACCAAAGTACAAAACTAGAACAAAATAGGCTAATGAACTCCCAGCAAACAAGGTGACATGATGAACAACGCAGCTAGGAGCTAACGTTAGGCTAACTTTAGCTAACGTTAGCTAGAGATGTTAAAGATAACTTTATATTTCTTTCCAGCAAAGTGACAATATGTTGCCTCAAACACAATGTTGACTTACCTTAGAACAGATGTAGACATCATTGTTAATCTTATTCACGTTGAGTTGATGTTGTGGTCTAACGTTACCACACAACTTTATCCAAAGGAGACACTTTTCTCGGTTGAGATGTGGTTTAAAGTGTAAAAAATACACCTGGTCGCCCAGCCTCTCAGGATACCTTGTGTCAGAGTTGCATGTACCCCATGCACACCGTTTGACCATTTTTAAACTTCAAATCTCAGAAAAAGCTCATAAAACCGAACAAAACTGACTTTCTGTAATGCATTTCAATGGACGTCCAGGCAGAGAATGTCCGAGTGTATGGGAATGGCTATACACACTGTGACTGGCTCATCGCGTTTGAGGGCGGGACTTAGCCACAGGTCAATTGTCGTGTTTTCGTTACCTTGGGTCCTTTTCCTCGGAGTCCACCATGTTTCTACAGTTTCCCACAACGGACAATCAAACACTGGCTCCAGATAGGGCCATGCCTATTTTTGCGTCATCCATCAAAGTTTGCCTACACACTTGGCACACAGGAGAAGTTTCAGTTGGTTGTAATCTGCATCCTCACCACTAGATGCCACTAATGGTGCGTTCCAGGCAACCTGTAACTTGTGTTTTTACAACCTTCTACCTGTGAAAGTGCACTGGAACGGCAGTCAAACCCGTAACTTACCACCCGTGAACTCGTACCAGATTGATGTACTCCCAGTTACGCTTTCTGACGTCACACAGCCCTCTAAACCAATTACCTTACTCCTCTAAACAACAATGGCAGCCCTGTGGATGCGCGGTGTTGATGCAGGTGATACACGATGAAAAATAGACATAAAATAACCCTAATGTTAACGCATTATTGGCAGCCGCTCTAACAGCTGGTTTCCAGTGCAAGAATAAATCAATACAAAATACGTTTCCAAACACACAGATAACGTAAAATAAAAAGTATAATAGCATCTGTGACCTTATGCACCATTTCTCCTCCTCCGTTTCGCTCAAATGAGGAAGTAACCGGCACCTTTGGTGACAGAAGTGATCATAAACAAACATAAACCCCGCACGGTCCACCATGTTGCCTTGAGAGTTTGGCGTGACTTGCCTGGAACGCTATTAAGTCGTGAGTCGTGACTTGAAGTGGTGACTTACGGGCTCAGAAACTTGCCTGGTATAAATCCCACACACTAGACCTTTATATGCCAGAAAATAGAGTACTGCAGGGCTGACGTTTATTTGTAGTCCAGCCCTGAAGTTAATATCGCCCTAGTTCCCTCGACAAAAAGCCAAGTGGTTGAAATTAACACGGCCACTTACCAGGTGTCTCAAGGTACTTGACGAGTTGGGAGTGCGATCAGGCTGGGATAGTGCCATGAAAAGCAGCTGTTTTGTCCCGAGACATCGACGTCTTCTCCATCCAGCACTTTGCCACCAAAACCAGTTGTTTCAAACTCAAACATGATCTTTTACTTTGTGGAGAGCCACAAAGTCCACAGAGGGAGGAGGTCGGGGTGGATGTGTGGGTTAACAAAACTTCTGAATTTAACACTGCTGGGTTCCTGACTCCCTGCTCGTTTAACCAGTTTGTTTTGTGCCAAATCAAACCTTTCACGGCACTGACGGCTGCCTCTGTTGTCCTGCTAATGAGCAGACAGTGCTTATGTGTGTCAGTCTGAATGGCGACTACAAAAACAACATAATTTGTCATTTAATTCAGGGGTCTTGTCGGGACTTGGCTCGGCCCAGGAGGCCATCATCACGTTGAAACAAGAAAGGGACAAACACAAACTCTTGCAAGAACCTAATATGTAAAATATGATGGTGTGTTGTAACATTAAGATTTCCCTTCGAGGGGACAGACCTGGACCTGATGACGTGTGACAAGCTGAATTATCAATGAGGTTGTAAATGATGTTGAGTAACAGTTGAGTCACGCTGAGTTAAGGCTCTGATGCATCCATTAGGTCTAATCGATGCGTCACGCCTCCTGGAAACATGAACAGTATGTTTTTTAAAAATGTTGAGCAGCTCAGGACTCGGCAGTGTGTGTGTGTGTGTGTGTGTGTGTGTGTGTCGGTTGGTTTGTTGGAAAGTAGAAATCTATTCATAAACTCAAACTGCACCTGAGCTGAATGAAAAGATTCACTATGAAACATTCAAAGTGCTGCGAAGAGCAGCGTGTGAAGATGAGTCAGGGTCACACAGACGAGGCGAGCGGCGCTCTGACTGTTAATGTCTCAATAGGAAGTCAGCTGACACTAAACACCAGGATGAAGTGGTGTGTATGTATGCGGGGAACTCTTACAGCTGCAGCTCTGACTCCACAAGCAGAGTTTGAAGGTGTCAGAGAAGTTGCTGCTTTTTTCACTCCGGCTGACTGCAGATCAGAGATGAAGTGACTGCGGTGGAGCTTCAGGGTGAGAGGCGATTAAAGTAAGGGTGAGACAGAGAGAGGAGCTGGAAATGAAGAGGAGGAGGAAGCCAACACGAGATCAGTCAGGAGAGAAAAGAATATTCAATTACATGTGCGCATAAGTAAGTGATCAGACCCCATCATGATGTCATAAAATCCAGGAGGGTGGTAAAAACATGGTAGATTAGGGAACGTCCCGGTGGAGTCTTGACCCTGGTGGTGGTGATGAGATCAGGTTTTACGTGAATTTTTTGCATCCTTCAGAAGACACATCTACAGCAAGACAGAGAGACAGGTCACACAGTAACCTTTCATAACTTATACAGCCTACTTTCCAAAGGTCAGGTAGTAATATAAAGGTGGATGATGATGACGAGGAGGAGGATGTGGACCACACACAGACAGACAGACAGACACAAAGGGAGGACAGCTCAGAGCCTTCATGTAACCGTGGTGCCAAATGCCAGACACGGTGAGAGAGTGGTGAGAGCCAGAGAGGAGCATGCATCTTTTCATTTTGTTTCGTACTGTGAATTTCATCACAAAAGTTTTATTTGGTAAATTTTCCCGCTTCAAGTGAATGGATGGAATGTTTCAATCTGATGGAGCATTATCAACTCTGATCTCCTCATTCATACATTCATGTAGACACATTAAAGGGAAATTTCAGTTTATTTCAACCTGTCTCCTATCGTCCTAAATTTGTTTCAAGTGACTAGTGACATAAAAATAATAGTTAGCATGTTAGCCGTTAGCCTAGATACAGCCAGGGCGCATAGTAGTATCAGACCTGTTAAAACATAAGTGAACGGGCATACTTCAAGTGCAAAGTTAGTCCACTAAACAAGCTTTTTTTCACAAAGACCGCCTCATATCGTTAGGATAAATGTCAGAGAACATATAGAAAACGACACGTAAACGTCTTTTCTTACCGGTGTGCTGCCATGTTTGT
>NC_065517.1:33798595-33809862 GCF_006386435.1 Epinephelus moara
GTCTTTGTGGAAAAAAAGCTTGTTTAGTGGACTAACTTTGCACTTGAAGGTTGCCCGTTCACTTACGTTTTAACAGGTCTGACGTTACTATGCGCCCCGGCTGTATCTAGGCTAACGGCTAACATGCTAACTATTATTTTTATGTCACTAGTCACTTGAAACAAATTTAGGACGATAGGAGACAGGTTGAAATAAACTGAAATTTCCCTTTAAAAGGTTCCATATCTTGTGTTCATTCTGGGAATGATTCATCTTTCATTCATTCACCATTCAGATGGGTCTGGTCTGAGTCAAGCTCAGACCGGCCAGTTCATACCGCTGCAACTTTTCTCTGCAACACTCTAAAACAGTTTTGTCTTGTCACCAATCTTTGGTCTGAACTGGGCTTAAGTTAAGTAGCCCCTCCTCCCTCTACTCCCTCATGTGTCCCCAATTAACTACCATGGCAACCACTAATTTCTGTTGCAAATGTTTTGCTGGCAAGCTGCGAGCGTTTAGACACACAGCCGGATTGCCGATCCAAGGTGCCCAATTTTCTGCCTCGTAGGGTAGACATATTGGTGGAACCTTTTTAGTTTAAACAGACCGAGGTGGCCTTCCGCCACAGGAGGGGCTGTTGATGACTTATGGGAAGAGCTGTTGATGACGCCGTACGTGCGAGCCACTGGCGGTGGATAAACAGGAAACAGCTGATAGCAAGAATTAGCAAGCAGCTAGTAGCAAGAGGCAAACGCAAACCTGACAGACACTGTAAAGATGAGCAACTGGGGAGACAAGGAATTGCGCGCCCTCCTTGCCCTCGCAAATGAAGCCATTAACCGCCAGATGACGGGGACGGTGAAGGACGGGACGATTTACGAGAGAATCGCCGAAGGACTGACCAGCCGCGGCTTCCCTCCCACGTCCCTGTTTACGTCACACGCTGAGCTACATGTTTTGTTACTTGCTCACGCCCCCCATTGCCCCGAAAAAGGTGCATTCTGTATAAACAAAAGTAGGCAGGCGGCATTTTGCTGCACTCCCCGATTTTGTTTTTATACTGCCAATGCTGAAAGAAGACTGATTGGGCTTTCCTGCAAATTTGCACAATTCCTATCTAAAAAGGGTTACATATTGTAACGTCTTGTAATATTTTACACACATCGTGCTCAGTACTTGAACCACATGTAGTACGCAGCATGAATTCATACAAATTAAACCCTGCATCATCACTTCACCTTCTGACGCATTTAAAGTCAGCGTTGCAGTGTAGCGTCAGCTTTTCAGCATGCAGCATTAACACCTGCAGCTTCTTAAGGAACTGCATTCTCTGGTTTCATATTGTTTTGTGAGGTGTCATACAGCATTTCTTTCTAATATCCACAGATAGAGGAGGGCAGTGTGGATCTGCTGCTGCAGAGCGGTCTGGACTGGATTTGAACAGACTCAAACTTTAGTAAAACACTGCAGAGGTGTGTTCGCTGAAATAGAAGCAGCTCTATTTGCATCGCTCACTGCTGCTCGCTGCATATCATTAAACTGACAGTGATGTACAGTTCCAGCATCTGACACCAATACTTATCATGACGTATTATTATATCTCATGATGTGACTCATGTTGAGGATGCACCTGTACACACACATGCTTTTGCTTTTGATTTTCAGGATAATGTTTGCATGGAGCAGAGTGAGCTGGTTATTCATGTCTCTGGAGATGTGATTTGTTCTCAGAGCGAATGAGCTGCAGGCTCAGGATCTGCACCAACCTACAGTTTTTGTCTCCTTATAGACACGTCTCAGCATCAGGTGCTTCATGTTCAACACCTGGATCACCTGTGCATGATGATGGGGAGGAGGGAGTGAGAGGAGAGGCAGCTCTAGTTTATATGCCGACACTGACAGCCATTGAGTGTCATCTGAATTCGCCTGTGTGTGTGTGTGTGTGTGTGTGTGTGTAGCTCTGTGTGTGTCTTAGTTTCAATATTAAAGTATTTTGTTTTTTTGTCTGAATAAATTCAGGTTTCGCTTGAGATGAAATTTCATGCCCTGAGTCCGTCTTTTCTTATATCAGTGCTGGAATTTCACGAGGGCCATGAGGGCCATGGCTCTTGTGCCCTCCTCATTTGGCCTTGTGCCCTTGAAAAAAATATCTGCCCTAAGGCCACAGTGGCCTTGATGCCCTGCCAGCACTGCCCCAGGTGATTTTACGGTTTTCTCCTCTGCCTCTTTCCTGTCAACACGGCTTTGACACCTGCGCCTTTTGAGAAAAATAATGCGATGACATTCTGGACTCTTACTGAGCAACATCAAATGAGACGATGCGTACATCACCAGTGGGGGGTTTGATTCGAGCCTGGCATGAACCGCTTGGACGGGCTGTAATGATAGTTTGACACCAGTCTATCACCGGCCAACCAGGAGACTTCATCAAACGTCCGGGCAGGGATCGGTACCGAGACCCGGTATTAAACAACCCAAGGCAAGTTTAATCAACAGTAAGCTCCGCCATTATCGGCGTCACTTTTTAAAGTTTCGGTTTCATGTATCATCATTGTGCAGCGGTGGGGCCGCGGTGCAGATGAAGGGAATATAACTTCAAGATTAGGCTACTCTAGTTAACGACAACTACGCTTGTTGACACCTGATTGGAACGTATTGCTTTTTTCAGTTGCTGCAGTGATGGAAGTTCTTGTTAGTTATTTATTGTGTAATCATGATGTTTGTGTGTGTGGACATGACAGGGTGCAGCGGAGAAATCAACCAAACAAACAGAGACACACACAGAAACACTTCTGCTCTGATTTTTTCAAGCTGTTGTCGAACTTGTCGTACATAAATAAATCCTACATTTTTTAATGGAAACTAATGCACCCAAATTCGTACATATCCCAAGTGTAGTGTTGCAGCGATATTCCGGTCTCAAGGTATACTTTGATATAAAAGTCGACGGTTATCATACTGTGTCCATTTGCTTATCTACGATATTGATTCATCCCTTTATTTTAGTTCTTTTCAAAGGGGAGACTTTTCGCACAAACTTCCATTAACAAAATGGTTTCAACTTCTAATTTCTAACTTCTTTAAGGCAGCAGATTAGTTCCCTACTGACTCCTCTTTCTGTTAAACCCAGTGAGCATGTCAAGAACCTAGGTGTTATTATAGACTCTGATCTTAATTTCCAGAAGCATATTTCCTCCATATCCAAAACTGCATTCTATCATCTTAGAAACATAACTAAAGTTAGATCATTTATATCCCTCTCAGACGCTGAAAAGTTGGTGCATGCTTTTATCTCAAGCAGGCAGGACTATTGTAATGCACTTTTAGCAGGAATAACAAAACAGGCACTTCACAGGCTCCAACTTGTTCAGAATGCTGCAGCTAGAGTAATAACCAGGACCAAAAAATATGAGCACATCACTCCCATCTTAATTTCTCTTCACTGGCTTCCTGTGAAGCAAAGAATCGATTTTAAGATTTTGCTTATTGTTTTTAAAGCTATAAATGGTGTAGCTCCACCTTATGTCAAGGACATGCTGGCTGAGTACACACCAGACAGACTCCTGCGATCTGGAAGTAGAAGCCTTCTCACTATCCCAAGAATACACTCCAGATCAGCTCATGGTGCTTTCAGTCACTATGGATGGTCCAATTCTTTGGAATTCTTTACCACAACACCTCAGGTTCATTACATCAATTTCCGCAGCTCAGTGAGGTAGCCGTCACACGCTGCTCACACAGGCAGTGTGGCCCGGGCGTAAGTGTCTTCAGATCTGCTGCACCTTACCTGCTCCTTATCTGCCTGATGTGACACAGCTCTGTTTAAATTCGGTAGGTTTAGAGTTGGGGAGAGATTGAGTTCCAGTTACAGGAAACCAACATCGACTGCCAGTAGAAAACAGGAAGCTCACAGTCATCGCTCATGTTAAAGTCCTCCTCCCTCTGTGGATGCTGAGGATTTACAGTAACGTCACAGCATTTCCTCTTTGTCACTTGAACATTAATAAATGTCATGATTAAGCTGCAATAAGAGATGCTGTCACTTCTCCTGGGAGGACAGTCTCCTGGTGTCAGAGGGCTAAATGAATGAGTCGTGTGTATCTCGAAGCTCTGCTGTGTGACGTGAGTGGAAGCTGCAGAGCTGATAGGCACCGCTGCGTCTCCTGTTCCTGCATCGTGAGCCGGTTTGTTTACCGACAGGCAGCGATGAGGTCCGTATAAAATGCTGTTATATCATCCCGTTAACAGGAAACTCATATCCTGATCACAGAGCTGCGGGCAGCGATCTGGCTGTGTGTCTGACCCTGATGGCCTCTAATGAGCCCCTAACGAAACTAAAGGCCACTAACGAGCCCTTAACGGATCCTAACTTGCCTGAAGGTCCTTGACGAGCACAATGAGCTTAATGGATAATTAGCATAATGATTGGAGTGGTTACTGGAGCCCCAATCACTTCCTATCAAGAGGATGCGCACACAAACAAGCATTTTGGCTGAATATAAACACACGAGCCGACTGCTGCTGGGTGGCCAAACCGGTAATGAGGTGATAAAACAGTGACTGTGTGGAAGAAAACTCGCAGAGGATATGAGGAAAACATGATAAAAATCCTCACTGTTTATTTCCAAACTGGAGTCACAGCATCCTCAGGGTCTGTCGCCAATCTGGCAGTTCTGCCCATTTCCCTTCGAGTCTGAACGATGCTGCACTTTAACCAATCACAATGGAGGGGGCGCGGCCAAGACGTGCAGGTGTCCCCAGGAAATGTGTACCTACAGAAACAGCAAGCTCCGCGTCCATAACGACCGCTCCAGTAATGCCGTCTCGTCAACGTGAAAATTTTTTTTTTTCCAGGGGATGTCTTAGTTACAACATGGTTGAGCTAACTGGAGTAGTTTCATGTCGTATCCGGCAACAGGAGGCTTTTAACAGATGATGTCCTGATGTTAGCTTTGCTAACTGTCCCTGTCAGCTGCAGCCACTGCTGCTTTCTAGACATCGTGATTTCCCATAACTGAATAAATACCACACATAGCAGCTAGCTCAATCATGTTGTAACTAAGATATTCGCTGGAAAAAAATATTTTATTCACGGACCGTTTATTGAGTTATTACTTTATTTTTATACAGTCTATGGTTATAGACAACGCTAACGGCTAACGTTAACAGCTAACGGTTAGCCCAGCTAATCTACGATAACCATATTAATTACGTGCACACAGAAATAGTAACGTTTGTTCAGTCATTGTGTGTATAGACTTAACAAACATCAGATTAGTCTACGTGAAAAATATAGTGACGTGAAAAATGTGAGATATATAGCTAGCTAAACTCTGCTGAAGTGAAGGGCGTGAGGCCCCTTCACTTCCGGTTAGTCGAAAAACTCCGGGCTGTGCCTCCAGAGGTAAAGGAAGAATTTTCTTTCTTTTTTTTTTTTTTTTTACCGATGGATTTCCAGATTGAACAAGGAAGTAAGTTAAACTTCAGGGACGTCAATCTGTCCATTCAGGAAGCTCAAGTGACTGTGAATCAGTTTCAGGTGCTTTGGTGCAAATCAAAGTGACAACAGGAGCAATGGAGAGGCAAAAGCAAGACAACCCCGAAAAGGAAATGGTTTTACATGTGGTGGCCACAGACAGCTGCTCTCTCCTTATCCTTCCTGACTGATTCTTCTCTAGTTTGGTCTTCTGCTAGTGTCCTTGTCACTACTGGTAGCATGAGGCGGTACCCGCAGCCCAATCAGGTTGATACCAGATACCAGGAGACCGGCTGTTACACCAGGAGAGCTGGACAGGGCCGTAGAAGGGCATCAACCCAGCAGCAGGACCGGAATCTGCTCCTTTGTGTGAGGAGGAACAGGAGGAGCACTGCCAGAGCCCTATAAATGACCTCCAGCAGGCTACTGGTGTGCATGTTTCTGACCACACTGTCAGAAACAGACTCCATGAGGGTGGCATGAGGGCCCCACGTCCTCTAGTGGGACCTGTGCTCACAGCCCAGCACCGTGCAGCTCAATCATTCACCAGAGAACACCAGGACTGGCAGGTCCACCATTGGCGCCCCGTTCTCTTCACAGATGAGAGCAGGTTCACACTGAGCACATGTGACAGGCGTGAAAGAGTCACTTAGAGTCAAGACTCATCATCCAGCATGACCACCTTGGTGGTAGGTCAGTCATGGTCTGGGGAGGCATATGTTTGGAGGGTCGCACAGACCTCCATGTCATAGCCAATGGTACCCTGACTGCTGTTAGGTACCAGAGTGTGGAGGCAGTTCCTGGATAACGAAGGCATTGATGCCATTGATTGGCCTCTCGTTCCCCTTAACTAAATGCAACTGAGCACCTATGGGACGTTATGCATCGGTGCATCCGATGCCCCGAAGTACCGCCACAGACTGTCCAGGATCTCACTGATGCCCTGATCCAAGTCTGGGAGGAGATCGCCAGCCCCCAGTTGGTTGATGATTTTGGTTTCCATTGACCGTTGTTTCGTCATTTTGTTTCTCAAAGCGTAAAACGAGTTTTAATCCAGGAACAGGAAATAAGTAGAAACAGGGAGGTACAGACTCAGGTTCAGGTCCAGGTGGCTGGAAAGCAATGGCATAAACATTATTGACAGTATAGCAGAGTGTGGGTGAAAATGGTCTGGGACATATACTGCCAGGCTGATGGGGGAAATGAGAAGCAGGTGAGCAGGTGAGCGTGGTATGTGGAGAGGGTCAGGTGATGAAAGAGGAGGGAAAGGGATTGCATCTGAAGTGTACTGTATGAAACTATCAGCTGTCAAGCTCAAGTTTTACATTTGTCTTTTGTCTTGGATTCACATTTTAAGGATGTACTGTTAGAGTCCTTTATTACAGACCATACAATCACCTCACCAAAGCACCAAGCTGAACAGAAAACTAATAATCCTCTATGATCTGGGACACCAACAATATCTGACCAGATGGCAGAGCCAATCTGTCCTCCAAATCCATTCAAGTTTTTTATGGTGTCTTGTTGAGATTGTCTCTTAGATCACCAACATTATGAGCAACCAGAGCAGAAATCAAGGATCAGAGGTCACATCATTCTGACAATAGTGAGAACAATATATTACTGCAGCCCTGCAGGACGGGTTTGTGTGATAGAAAAGTGCCAGGAAAACAAATCAAAGAGGAACAAAGGACTTATTTCGAGCTTTGTTCATGGAATCGATTTTTCTTTTAGCTTTCTGTCACTAAAGTATTGACAGCTGGAGTCACGCAGAGGAAATAAAATGTGCTGCTCTGCTCTTTGGAGTGACAGTTAAGTATAGAAATAACTGGACGAGGAGTTCTACTCGCACAAGATTAGGTGGTCAGAGAAGAGGATGTCAAAAATGAGAGGAGAGAAACTGGAGATAATAAAGATGACTAAGAGAGGTGATGAAAGTAGAGGAGGGAGGGAAGTTGAGATGTGGAAAGAAAAGTGATCAGACTGGACTGTATTGGAGCTAAAGAGCATCAGTGGAAGGCAAAAAGCAATGAAATGAAGTTCTTCCTGTCAGTCTCCATTATGCCCGCTCCAATTAGTTTTTCACAGCCAATCAGCGACTTGGCTCATCGGTCCACCCGGAAATAAAACCTGTCTGACCCTTGATCCTCCTCTGTTGCTGCATTGTGTTCTCCCTTTCCTTTTAGATGTTCTTTTGTGCTGCATTGGGTCGAGATGTGTCGTGTCGGCTCTTGTTGATATCGCCCTGAATATTCGCTGGTTCAGAGCTCATCCAATACGTTTCTCAAAAGGAGTGTTGCTTCAAACAGCCCAAAGCAGAGACCGCCACTGCTGCTTTGCCTGGGTTTAGATTTTATAAGTATCAGCTATAACTCAACTTTATTGATTCATAACATTACTAGGTCTTGGTCTTTTATTTGGTATTTCATTGGATTGGACCTCCTGTGCCCTGCGTTCTCATATGAGGACCGTGCATTTGGGGATTTCTGGACCTTATACTTCATTTCCCTGTTGTCTTCGTTTGTGGACATTTTTTTGTGCCAGCTAGCAAAAGCAGAAGTTTGGCTGAGAGGGGTGGTGGATGGGTCAAACAACCACCAGCTTTCATCTGGTAAGCCGGTGTTCGCTTTACATATAATTGCAAAGACAAACCAGTTCTTTTTTCCCAAACCCAACCACATGCATGTGTTGGGTAAATATAAGCGGGGTCAGCCCTATGTTCCCACATTTCTAAGAATTTTTTTTTCACTGGAAATTAGGCCCTATGTTCCCACAGCCCAATGGTCCCACAGCCCTATGTTCCCACAGCCCTATGTTCCCACAGCCCAATGGTCCCACAGCCCTATGTTCCCACATTTGTAAGATTTTTCTCAAAATTAGGCCCTATGTTCCCACGTTTGTAAGATTTTTCTCAAAATTGAACCCTATGTTCCCACATTTCTAGGACATTTTCAAAATTAGGTCTTGTGTTTCTACATTTCCCTTCAATTTAAGCCCTATCCTCCCACAAGGGTTAGGGTTAGGGGGGATAATAGGTTGGGTGTAATTGGCTACCAAATTGGGAGAAAGGGGGATAAAATCTGATACAAATTTATGAAAAAGGAAATGTGGGAACATAGAGCTGTGGGAACATAGAGCTGTGGGAACATAGGCACACTCCCATGTAAGCACGTGCGTTTGTTGGTGAAGGAAAAAAAAGTCAATTTCGTGTATTTTGAAAACAGACAACACATGTAACAGGCTGAAGTTGACACGGTGTCCCAGAACGTCAACTACCAACACACCCAGGGTACCTTGGACGTCATATGTGGACGTGGAAAGTCCATGACCAAACGTGGACATGTGACGAGGTCACAGTGAGGATGGGTTGATCATAAAGGAGACATGGAAATATGAGGGCGGTGATGAAACAGACGTTTCTGTTTTCTTAAGTAAAGGGAGGATAAATGAGCCCGTAGGGTTACAAAACAAATGTTTAATGTTTCAGCACCAGTGAGGACATAAATGCAGAATGCAGCAGGCAGTGGGAAAACTGAGAAAAAAACAGGATAGCACGAAGAATTCAGGGAGGAACTGTGGGAAACAATCAGAGAGAACACGGGAGATCGACACAGGCAGAGAAAACAAATCAGGGGAAAGACACCATGAATACAGACGAACTAACAGAGGACAAAGGGACAGACAGGTTATATAGATAGAGAACTAATCACAAGAACAAGTCACAGCTGGAGTAGGCAGGCAAAGGCAAAAGGAGGGAAACACAGGTATTGGCTGACAATGAGGGTGTGGCAGGAAACATGAGGGTGGAGCAAATACGACTAATACAAGACAGGTGTGCAAGGACGACGAAGACTGATAGAAGGCAGGTGGGAACCAGCAGACAGTTTGGTCCGCTTTAAAAAGTGCAGTGTGAAAGTAAACCGAACCAAATGAAGGTGTGAAATCTTTTGGCATTCCTCGCCCAATCGAACCGAGTCCCCCAGACTATCCTGGTGTGAATGTGTCCTTAGAGATAGGGGGAGGAGTCAGACATCTGGAGAGAGCTCAGAGTAGAGCCGCTGCTCCTTTATGTTGAAAGGGGTTGGTTGAGGTGGTTCGAGCATCCGATCAGGATCCTCCTGGGCACCTCCCGTTAGAGATGTTGTGTTAGAGGCCCCGGGGCAGACCCAGAACACACTGGAGGGATTATATATATCTCATCTGGCCCAGGAACGCCTCAGGATCCTTCAGGAGGGTCTGGAATACCTTGCTCAGCCTGCTGCCCCCGCGACCCGGCTTCGGATGAGCGGTTGAAAATGGATGGATGGATGGATTAGACACAAATTAAAAATCCATACCAAACCATACCAGGAGGTTGATATTGATTTTTGTCCTCAGATTACTTTTAGCTTTTTTCTTTTTATCTTAATTTGCAGAGCACTATTTTGAGAATCTGTGTGACTTTGTTCTTATTATAGTGGCAGCTATGTTAGTGCCGGAGTTGAAGTAGCAAGTGGCTCTTTGTCTTTCATTTTGCATGCTCTTACCTTAAGTGGGTCTTTGTGGTTTTAGTTTGGTTTTATTTATTAGTGTGATGTTAATTTATGCCACTTGCCTGAGGTCTCTTTCCAGTCTGTAGTTGGCTGTGGTCCATCGTTGAAGTGGATCGTAATCGTTAAAGATGGTTTATATTTAGTTTATAGTTATTTATGGTCATTTTATGTTCCAGGCATTTGTTTTTGTAAACTTGTATTTTATCCTGGTTCATCTGGTGTTTTATATTTCTTATTAATTAAAACAATATCTTGTTAATTCTTAAACCATGTCTCAGATTTCTCAGATCAATTCCTCCCTTCCCTCTTACTTGATCTTTTCTCTCCCTCTTTCAGGTGAAATGTTCTCACCCTTTGAGTTATCGTCAGTTTTCATTTCTGTTGAACAAAAACCAGAAAAAAAAAATCTAGATTAAGCCCAGGAAGTTGAGTATTCATGGTTAAGCAGCGCCACTGTGACGCGGTACCATCTCTCAGTCTCTGCATCCACAGGTTGATTCATGACTCACCGGCTTCTGGGTTGTATCAGAGGGGCTGCAGAGTCAAGACAATTACATTCTCCACATGCTGAGAGCTGAGAGCTGCACTTAGGGCTGCAATCTGTGACAAAGCCTTTCTTTAAGAAAAAAAAAAAAAAAGAGCTGATGTTTTGGGTTGGCTCCAGATCAGTAGCTATGGTAACGGATGTTGATGTCCGTGGAACAAAATTTGCTGGATAATAAAACCTTTAAATGGGACATGTAGACATGCTAAAAGCCTCCAAGGAGCTGCAGGCGGTCAGTCAGTGACGACACTGTAGTTTTCAGGGGTGGGTTATTTGTGTTGAGGGTTCAGTCTCTTGCTCAAGAGCACTTTAACGAGAGGAAGGAAAAATGCATTTGATTTTTTCACGCAGCATCAATGGACACCAGGTTCAGTGTGAATTATCAGCATTGTTGAGGTCCAACATTAGTTAATTAGTTTATGTATTTGTGGCCAGTGTTAGCTCATTATACATTCTCTGTCTGGATAGGTTTTTGTTTTGTGCCGGTGTCCACTCTACACAACAAATAGCTTACAACAATATTAATGAAAGGAATAATATTAAAATTATAATTCTGGCTGTTGTGGTACAATATGTTGAACGTATATATTAATATCTGATAGTGTACATATGTGACAATAATCATATGTGTATAATAACAGTAGAAGTATGACTAATGATAACAGCAGCAGCAGGAGGCATCTGGCAGGACCACGGCAGCAGCACAACCACACACGTCACACCATCCAGGCACCGC
>NC_065517.1:33810086-33811084 GCF_006386435.1 Epinephelus moara
GGGACCACGAGTAACCCTGCGTTCTCAGAGCGCAGTGTTCTGGTGGGATAATATGGCACTATGAGCTCTCTAAGATATGATGGAGCTTGACCATTTAGAGCTTTATAAGTTAACAGTAGGATTTTAAATTCAATTCTGGATTTTACAGGGAGCCAGTGCAGAGAAGCTAAAACAGGAGAAATATGATCTCATTTCTCTCGTGATCTCTGCAACAAAAGCATGTGGTTAGGTTTAGAAATATACACCATGGTTTGCCTCAGCATTCACACAGTAAGCAAACAGCGGGCTCTGAGGTTTGTTGGAGCTCTGTATATCACGTTGTTGCCGGCGGTGTTACAACCTAACGCCATCTGGCTGCATAACAAACTAAGGCCATCTAGCAGCGTATCATACCGCCACAAAAGGTGCGTCAGTGTCTGACGCTGAAATCACTGACAAAGAGGCACTATTTGACAAGCTGGGATTGAGAACATGCTGATCCAGAATGTTTAATGGGCTAACGTTATCCCACTCTGTGACCGTAATACTGAGTCCTGCATGGGTCCATTTTTGAAAACCTGCACCCACTCATACCTGTAAAGCTCAGTACCAGAGCAGACCTGTCACCCGTCATTAGCTGCGGTTACATGATGGCTTCTCATTCAGAATGAAATAAATCTGAATGAAATCATTCGGAATTAAAGTGTTTCCAGGTAGTTTACATGGGAAATATTCATTCCCAATGAGGGTTTACACGGGAGATCAGTTTAATCACCTTTATTCCGGTCCGCGCAAGATTTGGGGCAGGGAAGGTTTCTGATTGGATAGGGGGCGGGGCGGATGTTACGTGTTTACGTTTACCGGAAGAAAACACTATAGTCCTCGTTCCGGATAACAAGATGCTTGACGACGTTCTTAGTGCCTTTTTTGGGCTTGTTTTGCTTATATTCTTGAAGCAGCAGTACGACAACAACCTTGTTCTGCTAATGCTTCGTCTGTTGAGGAGGAGAAGGGAGGTA
>NC_065517.1:33811279-33863679 GCF_006386435.1 Epinephelus moara
TGTGTAAACTGTTCGCAGACGGAAATTTACGTGCGTGTCCGCATTCATCAGTATTTTAGTAGCTCCGATCTTTTCGTAGCTACTAACAAAATCTACTCCTGCTCCTGACCACTCGTAGTGCTTGTGTAAATTTAGTAAGGCACAGAAATATTGCTTTTCACTATTGGAAATTACAATTTTAATTCATATTGCGCTCTGTTATGTACAAAATACACAGATGCCTTTGAAACACGTAATAATCTAAACATGACAAAATATTAAAAATATAACACATTTAGTTAAATTAGTTGGCAATTAGCAGATTTAAGATCCAGATGAGGTTCATAATTGTGAATTATCTATGTAAATCGACTCAGTAGATTACACGTTGAATGATGATAATAAAAATATCCGTAAGGACAGCCGGATCACAGCCTCTTCGGCCTCGGTGCCTGGGTTCAGCAGGGGCAGCAGGAGCAGCAGGTGGTGGAGCCACGAAGGAGCACGCGCCAGCTGAAAGAATTATTTGAGACAACACGTTTTTTTTGTTTGTTTGTTTGGTTTTTGTGGCTTTTTGATCATTTGAATGAATAAATCTGATTTGAAAAATGTTTAATTTACATTGTATAAAACAGAGCTTTAGGCTGTCAAGATTCAAATAATTTGAAGACGATGCATACAAACTGCTGTAGGCTATATGTTATCCGTATCATTTGTTAAAATAAATGTTAAATAGCTCTACATTCTGACAGCCATCACTGATTTTATCTATTACGCACAAAACATCTCTGGTTTCCTGTTCCCACTTCATTCAAAACCCCACAAATGAATCTTCTGTTTGTTTGGTGACCGCTGTATTTTTTGTGTGTGCTTATGCGTTTCTTTGCCTCTCTAAGATATGTTCTAAACGACTGGTACGAAGTCGCAGGCTTTAAACCCTGTGTGGGTGGGAACCTTTGCAGAGTCGTAGGGGTCACATGTGAGCTCTTAGTTTCAGAGTTGTTAAGGCCACCATGTGAGTTGTTAGGGTCAGGTGGGACCGGGGGTGAACGGGTGTGAAGTCCTCTGGGGAGGGATCCCAAGACTGCATTGTAGGTGGGGGATAAGATAAATTCAACGTAACTCAACGTAACATGTGGTGAGTAGTTGATATACACTATATTCTGCCACACTTGGGCTACTCTGTGATGGTAACTCTTCACAACTCTTGATGATAGGCTAAACTCTTTCTCTCATTTCACACAATGGCACTTTGACAACTGCAGCTGCAGGCGAACGTGGGCAATACAACAGAACTGGTCATTAACACATCAAACACACCCCACACTGGACTGAACCCCCCCACCCCATCCACAGCAAGACAGTGGAACAGGTGAGGAGATCATAGACAGTTAACTCCGTCATGATCAACAAATTACTGACATGCATAATTGATCCCAGCAAAAACCACATGTCGTCTCTAAACTCAGAGTGCTGTCTGTTCCCCCGCCTCCTATTGTTGCGTTACAAAAGCACAATCCAACCCATCCTGCTGCTTCATCACCCTGTCAACCATCTCCAACAGAAACCTGTGGGTACTGCCTCCAAAGTCATCTGCCTTCCCACACTGGGTCTATCAGATATGAACCTCCGGCATGCCTCATTCACAATAGCAAATGACAATGATCACCCACTCAGTCAACACTTAACATTACTCCATCTGGTTGGAGATACGGGACTCTTAAATGGAAAAGAGCTTGTTTAAGCAGAGTTTTGTTTCTTCAGCATCAGCAGCCCTCAACAATCTGCCTCGCTGGCTCTGTAACGAGCTGAGATGATCATGCATTCGAGGAGATTTGAAGTGAGATTCTTTCCCAGTCTTGCTTGATATCTGACTTCAGTGTCTGAACAGTCTGGGGTTGACGCTTGTTGTTCCACACATGTTCAGTGGGAGACAGGTGTGGACAGGACGGAGCTGAGTGTCAGGTGACACCATCAGCCGGCTTGAGTCGAGCTCAGACCGGCCAGTTCACACTGCTGACACTTTTCTCTGCAACGTTCTAAAACGGTTTTGTCTCGTCGCCGATCTTTGGTCTGAAAGCGATTTCTTTAGATTGTCTGAAGCTTTTGATGATATTATGGATTGTAGATGTGCGTTGAGAAACATTGTTCTTAAACTGTTGGACAGTTTGTCTATGCAGTTTTTGACAAAGTGACTGTCTTGCTTGTAAACTACTAAGCCATTGGAGGATGCCCCGTTAGGCTGCTCTCAGCCCTAGAGTCGTCTCCTTTGGTCTCATGTTGTTCCAAAGCTGCATAATTGCCTAGAGTTGGTTTGTGTTCTCATGGCAGCATTTACAAGCGGACCAGATCAAATGCCTTGTGTGAGAAAGCTGCTCTTGATTGGTCAGAATTTCCATGTGGGAAAAATCCAGGAAGTAAAGCAAACGTTGAAGAAGAGTACACTTGCAAGATAAATGTGACACTTTCTAATGTCACAATGGAGGGACAACTACGCAGGTTGATTTTAGCGCTGCTCATCGTGGACTATATTGCTGTCATTGTTCATTTTAGTCAAACCATACAGTTTGAAAACGAGGCGCGGCTCCAACTAGAAAACAATGTTTTGATGCATTGGATGTGCTGAATGTGCATATTAAGGCAGTACAGGAGGAGGTGCACATTAATAATCCTCCAGGACTGTAACATGCTCATGTTTAACCCAAACAATGTGTCATGTGACTGCAGTTGGTTCAGATCCAGGTCGGAACACCTTCTCACCACAAATGAACCGCTCCAGAGTTCCTTTGTAACCGGACTGAGACCACCTCTTCAAGAAGGTCTCAGTCCGGTTGTTTTGGTGTGATTGCTGTGTCCACACCTGCACAAACGAACCGCACTGAGGGGGCAAACAAACTTGAGTTTGATTGAACTGTACCAGACAGGGCAGGTGTGAAAGCAGCCTAAATTTGTTACCAATGAACCAGTTTGTTGAGAATTCCACATCTTTCCCCGTCTTTTGTTTTGTTTTCTTCCAACTTTTTTGGAGCATGTTGCAGACATCAAATTCAAAAACAGTGTTTATTTTACAAAAAACAATAAAGTTGATCAGTTTGAACATTAAATACCTTGTTGTTGTCGTACTGTATTCAGTTTAATATAAGGTTTACAAATCATCGCATTCTGTTCTCATTTGTTTTACAGTGTCCCAACTTTTTTAGCATCAGGGTGTGTGTTGTACGTTTGTGTGTACTGGAGACAAATATCCCTGTGGGACAATAAATCTAAATTAAACATTGACAGAGGTTTGAATCTAACAGGTGTGCTGAACAGAAGCTTTCAGGAGGTGACCCTTTTCATTCACCTCCTGATCATGTTTTTTTTTGTACATAAACGCTCAAGGTTCCATCTTTGTGTTTCTGTGTTGTATTCACTGTCCTCATGAATCATACTGGATAATGATGAGGTTACGAGTGTATGAGTATGCACACACACACAAACCGAAGGCCATGTCACCTGCACACACACATTATTCACGACTTTGTTTCTGTGTTGTCTGAATGAAAAATGGAGATGAGCTGCTCACTCATTAGTCCATTTCCCACTTTAACAGGTGCTAATGGGATCAGAGGCCAAATCTGTGATCCAGAAACAAACAAAAAGCATAGCAGAACTTAAATTATAAAAACTTCTCAACACCTCATTCATACCAGCCATTTATCACATTATTATCAGACCTGTGTACGATCTATACAGTCGTGGGCAAATTCACAGAGAATGGACTAAAGCTGCTGATAAATGCAGCTGGAGCCGAGTGGGCGACTGCTTACACTGCTGGAAAAAAAAAATAGAAAAGAAAGGAAAGGGAAAGAAAGCAAACTGACCTTTAAAAAAAATAATTGAAAGGTGCGTGAGGGAGACATGGATCAAGAGAGGAAAGGTGGGGTGCCCACAGACATGGGCACTGGTTAAACAGGAAATCATTGAAACCAACAATGACTTGGTCCATCTCCCAATACTTTCTGACTTCCTGTCTGTGTCTCTCAGCCCTAAGCTCATTGGCTCCTACTGAAGATGTAAATCTTTAACAACACAAGTGTGTAGTTTCATCAGTAGTTCCCTAAAACAGCTGAAGGAGCACATTTATTGGGGACTATTTTCAGTTGCAGACTGGTGCAGAGTCGCAGGCTTTAAACTCCATGTGGGTGTGAAAGCTTAAGCCTGATTTATGGTCCTGCGGCGTACCTACGACGTACCTATGTCGTTGCCGTGCTGCGGCGTACCTACGACGTACCTATGTCGTTGCCGTGACGCCGTCATGAACCCTTCGAACTTCTCTGTCACTCCATTTCGTCGCGGTGCAATTCACCGCCAGAGTGGTAGGGGGCTGCGTTCCTTTCCTGAATGGTTATCGTCGTCTCTAGTTGATTCTTTGTTTAGCTCCCAGCTTTTCCGGTCACAGTGAACAATGGCGACAGAGAGAGAGAGAATCTTGCTGGAGTTGGAGTTGTTGGATGTCGAAGAAAGTATGTTAATACTGCAACATCTACATCGCAACAGAAGATGTTTAAAGATGGCGGGGATGGTGCAATCTGGAAATACGGAACCAGAAATGCGTTGCTACCAAGCAAACCAATCACAGCCCTCTCGGTCTGCGCTGGGTCTGCGTCGCCTCGACGTGTAGTTGCATTTTTTGGGAGGTGCACGTTAGGCTACACCGGGGGCTACGGCGAGCCTCCTGCGTAGCCACGTACCCTACGACGTAGGTACGTCGTTGATTAAACGCAGGACCATAAATCAGGCTTTACAGAGTCATTATTAGTCACTAAGATCACGTGAGCTCTTAGTTTCAGAGTCGTTAAGGTCAGATGTGAGTCGTTGGCCCACCTGGCCATCTTGTGTGTCATTAGGGTTAGATGGGTCCAGGTGTGAATGGGTGTTAGGTAGTCGATGGTCGTTGCAGTTTGATGTAGAGAGCCTCTTTCAAACCATCTTCCTTCTCTGGCCAAGATGTGCACATTGCTGTCCTCTAAGAATGCCTCTTGGATGAGAGGCGAAACGTCTTCAAGAAACTCAAGCAAGTCCAGTTGCCTACAATATAGCACTTATGATTATTGTGCATCCCTAGCTTAACATGGCTGGTACCAATGGATGCCTTAGGTCCTCTGGTTTAATATAATACCTGTCGCTTCAATTTAGCTTTAAAACTGAGCCTGAAACGGCAGGTTTTATGTAGTAGTAGTAGTAGCCTGATTTTTCCCTCAGGAGCATTGCAGTGATTTAAGTCAGGAAGTAAAGTGTTGTTCTTGATCCCATTTAAGGGTCGACCATTGACCTTTTCATGGCCCCCCCTTTGGTCTTGGGCCGGGATCATCTGTACCCTTTGACCCTCTCTGACGGCGGGCCTGCATGAACAGTCATGTTGCTATGGATACAGCTCAGGTCCAGGTTTACTGGCAGCTGACTGATAAGAGTGGACATTGTTTTTATAAAGTTAATGGTTGTGTTTGAATCTTCCAAAGCCTCAAACAGAGAGGAAATAAAAGGAAATGAAATCACGCAGTGTTTGTTTTTGTCTTCTCACGCTAAAATAATTCATCATACATCAACCTTGTTTACAAGAAATGACAATTACGTCTTTGTTCTGAGGGAAACAGAATCACTGCTGGGATCAGTGGCGGTGTATTTTACGGATTTGTTTCCTCATTTTGTCGATAAACTCACTCACTCAGAAAATAATTGCTTTTGCAATTTAGTAATATAGAAATTTCTATGAGAAAGTTCAACAACACGATCTGTAGATGAGGATGGCGTGAGCTGCAAACTCATAATTTGGGGAAATTGTCACTTTTCTGTTTCTCTTAAAGACATTTTAAATTTAAAGAGCGCAGATTGAAACATCATTCATTATTAATAATCCAGTAATAAGTGAGACAGTGTCAACTCTTGTTCTCATTATCTGGTTTTCTTTGGGTGCTTCCAGAACAATACATCCTTACACTGACCTCGTCATATATCGACGTTTGGTCATGGACCTTCCACGTCAAGATAAGACATGCAAGGTACCCTGGGTGTGTTGGTTGATGACGTTCTGGGACGCCGTGTCAACTTCAGCCTGTTACATGCATTGTCTGTTTTCAAAATACACTTGTGTTTTCACAGGAAGTGTACAGTTTGCATACAGTGTCTTTTAAAACCTTCAACAACACACACCGGCCTCCCAGGTGAAAGTTGGTGATTGTTGGACCCATCCACCACCCCTCCCATCTGCCCTACTTGTACATCGGCCCCCTTAAATTGCGTTGTTGTCCTGCTGCATTTCCCCATAACACCGCTGGGTGCTGTCATAGAGTAATGGTGACCGGCCGTGTGTCATGCCGACGTGAAAGGATGGCTTTTTTCGTCAGTGTCTGGCACCAGAGGTCACGACCAACCGCTAGTATTCGACAACTTCCGAGTGAGACGATGTTGCCCATAGAGTGGAAGCTTCTATTCTCACAGTCTAACATTAGAAAACAGCTAACACAAAGTTTCTATTAGTAATTTTTGTAAGTACAGGACTGAGATGACCTGTTCCAACAAGTATGATCAATGATGAGATATCTAGCTGCTGTTTTACATTCAGTCCTGGTTCAGTCTTGGGAGGGTTGCAAATAGAAGAAGTGAAGCAGCAGTTTTATTCCAAAAGGCCTGCACCATTATTCTGAACCTTTGGACAGATGCAGACAGATGATGCTGGCCCTGGAATAGAGGTACACCGTGCAGCTTTTCAGCTCATAAATCTCTGCTCAGTCTTTACTGGTGTGTTTTGTATTGTAATGTAATGTGTGAAATGGAAGTTGCTTCAAAAGGTCTGTGCTTGTCCAGTTTGGTCTCTGAGATCCAATGGAGGCAATACTCTGTGGCACGCAACGATATTTTAGATTACAGCATTCTTCTAAATTTGTGTCAACAGTTTGTGTTTGTCTCCTTCCTGTTTCAACATGACAATGCCCCCGTGCACAAAACCAGCTCCTTAAAGAAACCATTTTCACAGTTTGGGGTGGAGGACGTTGACAGAGCTCTGACCCCAACGGTCCGTGTACTTCGTGGCCATTCATTTTTCGTTTCGAAATAACAAATTGAAACATGGAAAACCAACCATTATCCGTTTTTTGTGCTGAAATGACCAAACGAAAAAGAAAAAAAATTATGCGTCTCCCGTTTTTTATTTGATAATAAAGAAAAGAAAAACGGAAAACGAATCGTTATTCATTATCCGTTATCCGATATCCAATTTAATTTGGGAATTTAAAAATACCCTGTGGGAAACTCCTTTCTCTATTTTTTGTAAGTTTCTTCTCTGTGACCAGTAAGTTGCATTCATGTGGTGTCGGAATAATCGGAAAACTGACTTTCCGACTGGGAAAATACACATTACACATTACATGTCCGCAAAAAATGATGTGCAATACATGAGTTAATAAAAAGTTTTATTACCATGGACCAAACGTTCCTTTTCGTTTCCTTTCCTTTCTGTGAAAGTGACATCAATTTCAGTCAAGTCGGCAACTCCTGTTCAAAAATGATCTACGAGTTGTTTTTCCAACATGAGCGGACGTTCATGTGTATTTTCCCAGTCTGAAAGTCATTTTTCCGATTATTCCAACATCACTTGAATGCAACTTACTGAAGAAGAAACAAACAAAAAACAGAGAAAGGAGTTTCCCACAGGGTTTTTTTAAATTCCCAAATTAAATCGGATAACAGATAATGGATAACAATTCGTTTTCCATTTTTCTTTTCTTTATTATCAAATAAAAAACGGGAGACAGATCGTTTTTTTCCTTTTTCCTTTGGTCATTTCAAAACAAAAAACGGATAATGGTTGGTTTTCTGTGTTTCATTCAAAACAAAAAACGGATAATGGTTGGTTTTCTGTGTTTCAATTTGTTATTTCGAAACGAAAAACTAATGGCCGCGAAGTACACGGACCCCCAACCCCATCCAACACCTTTAGAAAGAACTGGCGTGACTGTGAGTCAGACCTGATCACCAACATCAGTGCTGATATTGTGGTGTCTGAATGGGAGTAAATCTGTGCAGCTGGGGAGACAGAACCCAGGAGAGTGGAGTTAGAGCACATATTAACCTCCTGAGACCCCGCGTCCTCATTGAGGACATTACATTCTGGGTTTGCTGCACCTTATAACTCATTTAGCTTAACTTAGACCTGTTGTCCTCATTCATGGACTTTTTTTTTGCCATCTGGTTCCAAAAGCACAACACATTAATCCATGTACAAAACCTTGGCCATGTCATGGATCCAGACTCAAAAGTGGACAAGGTCCAAAACCTGATCAGGTTTTATGGTTGAAACTTGTTTATCCACGCTTAACCCTTTCAGAACGGACCTCCTGTGGAAGGCTGAGGAAGATCATTGTTTGCATGATCCTCTTTTAATGAATCTACAATAAGAACCATAACAGTTAGAGGATGCCAGAGGAACAAATGAGCACCGTTGCACTCTGCTCATAAAAATGAATGAATAATTCAAATAACCTATGGAGCATTAGGAAATCTTTTCTTTATGTCTCTACATTTAAAAACTTTGAAATCATCATTTTCTATGTTTTTATTTGTAAAAGCTAAGAAAAAACATCCAATTTTGTATTTTTTATGACACATTTTCAATACTTTGATTGATGATTGATGGTTTATTGACTAACATAACCTTTTAGCTGAGGTTGTACAGATTTTACGGATATAAAGCATTTGAAGATACTCCAATAAATGACATCATAATAAGCAAACATTGCAAACTAGGCAGCGGTGGACCATTTCTGTTGCAGAGTTTAAAGTGTTGATAAAGATTGTGGTTTGATATGGTAAACTGATTTGACTTATTTTAGCGATAGTAACAAGCTAAGATACTGATAATTAGGAAGTTCTCATTTGACGCCATTGGGACTTTGTTATTGTAGTATTGCAGTATTACTTTCTTTGACAAACAGCACCATCAGTTATATTAATTAGTGCAGGTGCCTCCCTGGAGTGCAGCAGGCCACAGTGAATAAGGTGTTTCTGAAAACACCATCAAATATGGATTGAAGCAGAATATTTCATTAGATTAAAACATGATAAGAAGCTGTGCCGGTGACACGACGCTGTACTAGCTTAAAGACACATGTTAAGTTTGCAGATAGTAGCTAAATCTGTGTCAGGGATGCTTACGATCTTTGGCACAAGATCGTTGCCACCGTTATTGCTCATTCTTGTTGTAAATCTCTGGCAACATTTGCTGCAGACTTTCGTCACAGTTTCAGTCTCACCAGCTGAAAAACACCTTCATCACTGAGTCAGCCTGGACTGTGTGTGCCAAATGTTACCGCCTGGGGACTAAATGTAAAACTCTCAGCTCCTGCATGTCATAAATAATCAATAACGACACTGCAATGATGTAAGATTCATGTGTGAGGAGTGGATGACGGAGAGTGAGGTGCAGTCCACTCTCAGGCTGAGTGAAATACTGGACTGATCCGAACTCGCCGTGACCTTGTTTGTGTCTCTGAATAAAATAAAGCAGGAAGAGAAAGACTCGTTTTTCAGGATGAGTAATCAAAATGTAATCTGACAGAAGATGAGATATCCTGGTGGAAATACAAGATCCAGTCATGTAAGCGTCTCTGTAAAACAGTCAGAGTTACGTAAACTCAGTTTAACATCCTGACAGTTTCATACAAACATCAGCAGGATGAAAGAGGCTCCGTATCACATTTATACACAAATTACGCTGCGGAGTGCGTCAACATCTCTGCAACATGAGCATTACCGTCATAAAGTTTGTAATCAGCTGTATATTGATTGATTTTTCTTCTTTCCTTCAATAACAACCATTGCTACAGAGATAAAAACAGAATAAACTAGACACCAAATGTTTTATTTACATTTCAAAAGAAGAATGAAATGATTCAGACTTCCATTTAGTCGACGCCTTCACAGTCTTTATTGAACCATAATGGTGCGCCTGGCCTCTGAATATTGAGTCAGTGTATTTTTCTTTGGGCAGTGGACTCAGTGGTTAGATTAAAGAGGTTTAAACTGGGATTTGTTTGGCTGATATTCCAACAGTGCTAATCGGAGACTAACCTTCTGTTTCTGTGGTGGAGCTTGAAGAGGAGCTTTGCTAAACTTAATTCCAGCTTGTTAGAGGAATTATTGGAACATGTTCCTGTATAAATAAAACATATTTGAGCCTAATAATGAAGATAACACAGTCCATTTAGTCTAAATTAGCCTGTCAACATTATTAATAGGTCTTAATGATGTTCATTAATATGTTTTATCACAAGGTGGCTTCTCTGCATTCTGCTAATTATTATGTATTTCACACCAGAGCAGCCTAAACACACAAAGTCCAAAATCGCGATGAGTGGTGACAAGTCATGTCATGCCGTTTTTCGACGGGAAAAGTTAAAGGATTACTCGTGATCTTATGCGGAGCTGTTAGCGTGGACTTAGCTCTTTTATAAAAGGTAAGAGTCTCACTCCTACCACTATTTTTGGCTGAGATATACCATCAAAAAACAACATCAGCTATCACAATCACACCTGATTTCAATAAGGTACAATGTTTGAAGCTGGCTGAGTGTACAATGTTTGAAGCTGGCTGAGTGTTGTTTGATCACTGATAGTACTGTTTTGAAGCTGAGTGACGGACTTGTCATTTGGAGCTCCGCCTGGATCTTTTCATGGAAAAAACACTGTAGAATGGTCATACTTTGAGCAATCCTCTTCAAATTTGAAACAAATGTTCATTGATAGTGTGCCTACAGCCCCATAGTGTCATTTACCTGCTCAGATGAAGCCACAGACAGTTATTCATCCTGAAAAACATTTTATATTTTATTTTAGGCGAAATCTTCAATTTTTTACTGACTTCAGAGGCCCATTACTCTGTCTCTGTATCACCTAGCGTGTTTCTGACACTTTCACAAGAAACTTCAGAGAGTTTTCTTTCTGGCAAGACCTCATGCATGCATGTAGTCAGAGCGTTTCAGAAGCTACAGTCATTTTAATTTGGGTATGTCATTTTAGGCGTTTTTGCTACAAAATGGGGGTGGAGTACAAGAGGTTAAATTCTCCCCCCCCTCCCCCAAGACTGTTCCTTTTTTTGCATTTAGAATCTATAGCTGGCCAAGCTGGGGGAACTCAAGACTAGCCACCGCCATTGAAGTCCAGCAAAAATTAGAGGAAAAGGCACCAGGCTGTAGATGTATGAGTCAATACACATTATTGATGACGAAATGTTAAAGCATTTTTTTTTTTAAAAATTCAGTGCAAAGACTTCACTTTTTTTTTTTTTTTTTTTTACAGCTGGAGAATGTAAAAATGTCTTTAAGCCTACAACAACGATACATGAAAATTAAAATTTTAAAAAAGACTTGGTATTCATTTTTATAATTCTTTGTTAAAGCCACGGGGAGCCACTGGAGAGCGGCTAAAGACCCACATGTGACTTTAGAGCCACAGGTTTCCTACCTGTTTCCTTCCTGGTTGCACAGTTGTCAGCACAGTAACCTTGCCCGTCTCATTCTTGTGAACATGATATCTCAAAACACTTTTCTGGCCATAACTCAGCGTCATATCTCAGGAACAGAAGGCGGAGACATTTGGTCAGATACTGAATTGGTGACTCTAATCTTGAGACTGTGCTGATTGTATAGATCTTCTGTGCTGCTGGTTTGAAGATATGTGTGAAGTTAGAATTTGTAGTGTCTCTGCAGCATATTTGAGGCATTGTCAGCTGTCATGGCTACTTATGACTCTAGACAGACACAGATTTTAACTGTAAATGCCACTTGACTGGTCTGCGGAGGCATACCACTGATCTTTTCCTGATCATAAAGTATTTTTTGTGCCTGAACATAGTTCGACTTATCTGCTATGTAAAATGTACAAAGGTAAGGTATCTGTGGTTTGCAGAAACATACAATGTCAATATTTATTCTTTTATCCAGCATTTCGTCCATATACAAGACAAACCCTTCATGGTAAATAACTATTTGTAATATACTCTGTACGAGCCAAAAGCATCAAAGACCATTCCAACATGGCCTCACTCTGAAGTCATCGAATACCGGTGCTTGGTCGGTGACAAAAGAAACCCTGTCCTTTCATGTTGGCATGGAAGGATGGCTTATTATTATTATTGTTAAATGGTGCCCAGTGTTGTGTCAGGGGGAAACACGGCGGGATGACAGTTAAGAGGGCGGAAAGGGTGGTTGAAGGGTCTAGCGACCACCAGCTCATCCAGGAGGTTGGTGTTCGCCTCCTGTAAGATTGTAAAACCAAACTCTGTTTTCTTTACGTCACTGAGGTTAAAAATCTATTTTATCTTTCTTTTCTCTGAGCCAAGACAACAAGAGTTACCAAAAAAAAAAGAAGTTTAACCACAAACTTCCATTAAAACAGATAAAACATGAGGAGAATACTCAAGTGTCACACAGATGTGATCAAAATTTGAGTCTTCTGGCTGACTCAAGAGTAACCTCCTGTGGGTTTTCCTTTTTATACTGCATGTATCCATCGATTAGCTGAGCAGACGGCTGTCCCTCTGTGGTATGAATGAACCCAGCGCCCCCGCCCAGCTCAATCACTGATGTCTGTCTAATGAGGAATTTAAAATGCAGCTACACATAAAAAATAATTATGGTGAGAGTGACAGAGTTCCATTGTTTTCTGTCTTTGTCCTCCAGTCTGCAGCCGTCCGACACCCTGCTGGAGTTTCTCATTAACTAACAAAGAGCCAGGAGCCACTAATGCTGTCAAGAGAAAATTGATATCATTATTAGATGATTTATGTTTGTGTTCAGTCCAGAAAATCTCAAAGGGCTCATTTCATAATGGTTTTTACTCTTTTATTCATGCGGCAGCCTTTTGAGGTCCAATTTAATCTGTTTATTCATAGATCCATGTCCAAATGTAGCCACCTCAGTGTGTGTGTGTGTGTGTGTGTGTGTGTGCTGGAGAATTTGGAGAAGACGTGTGTTTCTCCTGGTAGCTTTGGGAGGTGGAAGGTTGCAGGTAGGAGATGATGAGGGTTCAGAATTGCTGCTGCACAACACAGCAGTCAGGCTGCTCTCAAATGTTTCATATGTTTGCCTATGAAAAGCATTGAACCCTAATTCATACATATTTAAAGGGTGCGATCATGTGACCAACGCACTGACGGCTAAAACAAGGTAGCAGGTGTGAGGAGGCAGGCTGGGGCGGTGGATGGGTCACAATAAACTAGATCTGTGTGCAGGACTCTCTCTGGAGTTGCATGATCGGATCCAAACTTTGAGTGAACTTTGAGTCATGTTAAGGTTTGACCTCACCATGTTTCTTTTCATAAACGTAATCTCCGTAACTTTACTGCCGGGGATTATTGGCCCCATTAAAAGATATCACATTTGGCCCTTAAAGGGATAGTGCACCCAAAAATGAAAATTCAGCCATTATCTACTCACCTATATGCCGAGGGAGGCTCTAACTGCTTCTCTGTGGACCGCGCTCACGTGTGTGCGCTTGCGCGAGACCGTGAGACATGGGCACCGCCTTCACGTGTGTTCACGTGCTTTCGCTGGTCTCGCGTGCAAGCGCGCACACGTGAGCGCGGTCCACAGAGAGGCAGTTAGAGCTACAGGCTACAATGAAGCTAAAAACAGAGTTCAAATTACGTTTTTCCAAACAACTTTTTATGTCGGGGCTTCAGGACACTTGGATCACTACGGACGAGCAGTATGGAGATATTTAGTGGTTTCAATTATGTGTTCTTGGATGTTTGAATCTGGGGTGCCATCAGCCTCCATTAGGTGGAGTTGTGCTGCTACCCACTCCCCCCTCGGATCTCCGCAAGTGTTGTGAGGACTCTAAACTTCACCTGAGCCTCCCTCGGCATGAGGGTGAGTAGATAATGGCTGAATTTTCATTTTTGGGTGCACTATCCCTTTAAGGCCCTTCATAATCAAGCCTCTTCGTACCTGTCTGAACTCCTACGTATCTACACACCCTCCCGTACTCTTAGAGCAGGGGTCAGCTACCTTTAGTATCAAAAGAGCTATTTTTGGCTGAAAAAAGAATTTAAAAAAATATGTCAGGAGCTGCGAAATATATTTGAGCCTCATAATTAAGGCAACACAGCCTCTTAAGTTGAATTAAGCCTATCAATCATACTAATAGATCTACATAAGCATTCATTAATATATTTTAGCACAAGGTACCAAGCTGTGGGCTGTTTTTGATTATTTGGTACTTTGCTTTTATCATCAACGCTGCAAAGTTAAACAATTACCCATTCCCTTTTTGGATTTGGAATCCATAGCTAGCCCATCTAGGAAGACGCAAGATCACTTCAGCCATTGCTTGTAATGTTTTACGAGGAAATGGTGCCAGATCAGACCAGACGCACATTTTAGTTGATGAAATGTTAAATTTTTTTCTCGTTGTACAGGCTATGCATTTTTACATTTGAAGAATATAAGAATCACTTTTAGCCTACAACAATCAATGACAATTAAAATGTATAATTTTCTGTCAAAGCTACAGACGAGGGGCTAAAGAGCTGCAGGTTGCTGACTGACCCCTGTCTTACATTCTCTTCTGCAATCCAACTCACATCACCATCTACACACTTCTAGATCCTTCAGACATCCTGACCCTCATGTCTGGAACTCTCTCCAATAAGACATTCACAACATTGACTTCCTTTACTCTTCAAATCCTTCAAACGGTGTCTTGTATGGCGCTCTTGAATGCTTGAAAAGGTGTTTATAAATAAAGTGCATTATTATCATTTTTATTATTATCTGGTTATTACTCACCTGCTGCAGCAGTTCTCCAACTGACCCTGCGCGTAGTCACTACAGTACATCACAGAGCTTCAAGAAAGTGTATGGAGCATACATGTCACATCCTGTGTCTGATGTTCCCTTCCTCCTGTCTGTTTTTGGGTTAAATAATGAGCCTTTGACCGTGCAGAGACTTGTTGCTCTGTGGATGTCTGATGGATGTTTGTCTCTCTGTCTCTGTCAGGTATAAGGCAATCGTGAACCCGATGGACATCCAGACGTCCAGTGCTGTCTTCTGGACGTGTCTGAAGGCTGTTTCTATCTGGCTGCTGTCCGTGCTGCTGGCTGTTCCTGAGGCCATTTTCTCTCAGGTCGTCCCCATGCAGGTAAATTACAGACACTGAGAACACAACAGATACCGACTACAACAAACACTACTGTACTACAACCTATCCACCTGTCAGAAATCTGTAAAAGAAGCAGGTCATCCTGTTTCTCCAGTGTCATTTCAGTACACTGTCATAACCCCATAATTCTCTTCAAAACAACTAAATCTGTAATCAAATCTTCTCTTAACCAACGAAATCAAGCCACCCCAGTGATCTGTGAACACTTTTTATTCTTCTTCACAACCAATATAAATGAAATAAGACTCTTGATTGGTCATGCCACCAGTGATCCTCAAACTCCACACTACAACCCTTCTGCAATACATCAATATCAAACTGAACCCTTAATTGTGTTCTTCAGATTTTATGCCTCCTAGATTCCTTAAAGACGTTTTTAACAGTGTTGGTCCCATCATTTTATCAATTATAAATAGCTCTCTTTTCACCGGCAATGTTCCCTCCTGACTTAAGCATGCAGTAGTTCACCTACTTCTCAAGAAACCAAGCCTTGACCCTACCAATTTTAAACATCTTAGACCCATTTCTAAGGCTGCTTTCAGACCTCGAGTCGTCTCCTTTGGTCTGAATCAGGGACTCATGTTGTTCCAAAGTTGTATAATTGCCTAGAGTTGGTTCGTGTTCTCACGGCAGCATTTACAAGAGGACCAGATCAAATGCCTTGTGTGAGAAAGCTGCTCTTGATTGGTCAGAATTTCCATGTGGGAAAAATCCAGGAAGTAAAGCAAACGTTGAAGAAGAGTACACTTGCAAGATAAATGTGACACTTTCTAATGTCACAATGGAGGGACAACTACGCAGGTTGATTTTAGCGCTGCTCATCGTGGACTATATTGCTGTCATTGTTCATTTTAGTCAAACCATACAGTTTGAAAACGAGGCGCGGCTCCAACTAGAAAACAATGTTTTGATGCATTGGATGTGCTGAATGTGCATATTAAGGCAGTACAGGAGGAGGTGCACATTAATAATCCTCCAGGACTGTAACATGCTCATGTTTAACCCAAACAATGTGTCATGTGACTGCAGTTGCTTCACATCCAGGTCGGAACACGTTTTCACCACAAACGAACCGCACCAAAGTTCCTTTGTAACCGGACTGAGACCACCTCTTCAAGAAGGTCTAGGTCCGGTTGTTTTGGTGTGTTCACACCTGCACAAATTAACCGCACTGAGGGGGCAAACCAACCTGAGGTTGTACAGATTTTTGGAATATGGAGCATTTGAAGTACTATTTGAAGGTCCAGCTCTCTAACTGGTACAGACCATTTTAACATGGACCACCAGAGCTTCATACTGGAGGACATAAATTAATTTTGGACTACATTTTCAACCTCATAACAGTCTATTATAGATCTGAGAACTGTCAGACAACAGTCCAGCAAACACGTCTGATGCAGGTGATGATGATGACAATGATGATGATGATGATTCTAACAGTGTCTGCTGGCAGAGTGTTCGTGACCTCCTGAACATTCACGCTGAATGTGTGCTGTCCATCACTTCCTGCTGAAGGCTCATTGCTGCTCTCAGTCGGGGTTTCCCAGCACACAGCAGCCCCCCGACAGCTGTAAACTCATCCGCACTCAGATTTATGAACCACAAGCGCGTCGATTTCTCTCTACAATCTGTTTTATGATCTTTACGGATGAGCTCTAATGTGTCCTCTCCTGTCCTCCTGTGTGTCCTCTCCTGTCCTCCTGCCTGTCCTCTGCTGTCCTTCACTTTCTCCTCCTCTCCTCCGCTCTCTGTCTCCATTCGGTCTCTTTTTTCTTTTCCTCTCTTCACCCATGCCTGTGTGTGTCATCTTGTCGTCCCTTCTTCCTTGTTTCCTTTCTTCCGCTTTATTTACTCTTCTGTTTCACTCCTCTCCTCTCTACTCTCTTGTCTTGTCCTCCCCTCTTTTACTTTCCTCTTCTCCCCCACTTGCTTCCATCCCCTCATTTTTTCTTCTCCGTATTCCCTCTTCATCTTTCTCTTGCTCCTTTCTTCCTACTCTTCTTCATTTCCTCTACTTGTGTCCTTACTTGCTCTCCTTGTATCCTCTCCTTGTTTCATCATTTCCTTTCCCTCCATCCTGTACTTTTCTCTTTTCTATTATATTTCCTTCTTTCCATTGTGTCCTTGTTTCCTCCTCTTTCCTCCCTAATTCCTTGTGTCCTTGTCTTCTCTTCCTCCTCCTCCTCCTCCTCCTCCCAGGGTCACAGGGACAACACTAACGTCACCTTGGTGAACTGCGTGCCCTACCCGCTGTCCAATCAGATGCATCCTAAGATCCACTCAGTGATGATCTTCCTGGTTTACTTCCTGATCCCTCTGACCATCATCTCGGTGTATTATTACCACATCGCCCGCACGCTCATCAAGAGCGCCCACGACATGCCGGGAGAGGTTAGCGAACACACCAAGAGACAGGTGAGCGACAGATGGATGAATGAACTGATGAATGAACACATGAGCTGACAAAGTGCCAGTCAGCAGGTTTTCACTTTCACCAAACAGCCGTTCATTTCACTGACAGTTTGCAGAGCAGCTGCTGTGTTGAAGACTTTATAAAGGAGGATGGTTTTTATTTTAAAATCTGAAACGGATAAAAGTGAAACAACAAAAACAAAATGTTCAGTTCCGTCTGTGATTTGGGACTCTTGCAACAGATAAAGAGTCTGGAAGTTTTTAGTTTACGGCGGATCGACTCGGACGTGAAGCTTTTTGCACCCACACCTCCACCCTGCTGCTAAAGAGGCCTGGGTAAATATTTCAGCCATGAGGGAGGTTTAGTGGAGGACTGTGTCAGCTGGAGAGAGTAATCACTTTACACCAGCTTGATCTTCACAGATGGACGAGAGGTCAGAGTGAGGAGTGGGCTGAATTATTAAAGACTCGACAGCAGCAGGTCAGATCAGGTGGATGGAGCAGCACAGCTGGGAGTGACTGCTGTGTCTCTGGGGATTACCTCCATGATAATTATGTCAGTATAATGTACAGCTGCACGGCGCAGAGACGAGTCACAGTCACCAAACTGCTGCTCCCAGCTCCCTCTTTTAACACAAGTTTTTATTCGCATTATTTACAGGAGTTTCTAATTTGCTGTTTTTTCATATTACTGTTAAGATACTTCAAATAAACTCAGCACTTCCCGCTGATTTTTCACATTAATCTTGTACTCCACCCCCATTTTGCAGGAAAAACGCCTAAAATGACATACCCAAATTAAAATGACTGTAGCGTCTGAACCGCTCTGACTACATGCATGCATGAGGTCTTGCCAGAAAGAAAACTCTGAAGTTTCNCACTCTGCTTCAAAACAGTACTATCAGTGATCAAACAACACTCAGCCAGCTTCAAACATTGTACCTTATTGAAATCAGGTGTGATTGTGATAGCTGATGTTGTTTATGACACAGAAACACCATAAAATATCACCAAATAAAGCCATATGAAACGTGAAAGTTATCATCCCACTTTCTAGACGGTATATCTCAGCCAAAAATAGTGTTAGGAGTGAGACTCTTACCTTTTATAAAACAGCTTCCTGAATCCGGCAATACCAAACATCACATGGTTTGATGAGGTAGTGCGCCTGTGAGATACCATTTAACAGAGGAGGAAGGGAGCGAGGACGTTGGCGTCCTGGCGGAGTTAGAGAGGTTAAAAGCTCTTCAGGACAGGGAGGGACTGTGCTGATTGAGGTGCTGTGAGACTTTATGAAACATCTGTGCAGAAATTATTGACACTGGCATTAGCAGCGCTTATCGGACAGACTCTGAACTGTTGGAGTGCACTCTGCCACAAACTGGACCGTTCGGTTATCAAGAGAACTGCACCCTCAAAACAGCAGAGCTCCGAACGGAGTGAATGTGTGATTAACTTAACCTTTGCAAAGTCATGTAGAAGTAGAACGCTTTGTTTCTTCAGACAACAACAGCGCTCTCATTTTAGTGTAAAATGTCAGATTGAATTTACGAACGCACCCTAGGTGTCATTCTCTTCCGCAACTTCTGATGTAATACTTCCTCATTTGGCATGTGAAAACATAGTGTATGCATTAGAGTAGGGTGTGCATGAAAATATGGGACAAATCACGTGACGTTCCAGTATTAATCTTACACATTACAGGAGGCAACATGTTCGTACTCCGAAGTCATTAAAAAACTGGTGCATGGTGCATCATCATTGTCTAACAGCCCGCGGCAGCATCGGGGGAAACGTAGTGGGACAACAACAAAAATTAAGGTGGCGGAGGTCTGAATAGGGCGGGCAGGAGGGGTGGTGGATGGGTCCAACAGCTACTGACTTTCACCTGGTGGGGCTGGAGTCCACCACCAACAACATACTTTTGTTGTAGAAGGAAAATAAATGTCAATACACAATGTTGTACCCATGTAGTGCTTTTATTTTGAAAGAGACTGTTTGCAAACTGTACATTTCCTGTGAAAACACAAGTGTATTTTGAAAACAGACAATGCATGTAACAGGCTGAAGTTGACACAGCGTCCCAGAACGTCAACAACCAACACACCCAGGGTACCTTGGACGTCATATGTGGACGTGGAAAGTCCATGAGCAAACGTGGACATGTGACGAGGTCGCAGTGAGAATGTGTTGACTCATTCCTCCCTGTAGGTGGGCTTGGAAACTGTACCTTGGCTTTTGACAACAGACTCAAAAAGACTCCTAACAGTAGAGGTAGTGTCTGTAGGTAAAGGTTTAGTCTTATATTAATTGTTATTATTATTCGACTTGCTCTGCTTCTTTCATACTCTGTGCTGAGCCCATTAACTGAAGGCGTCACCCTAACAACACATAAATACTGCAGGGAAAGTCGTCTCAGTGACATCTCTGCTGCAGCCTGTGTGGCTCTGCATGTCTGAGGGGACACTTTGCAGTGAGGTTGACCTCGACAAACTCGGGGTTAATGGAGAGTCGCTGACCAACACACGGTGAATCAACTGCTGACGCTGAGAGCTGAGAGAAGAGGATGGTCATCAGAGACGCTCACTGAGACATAAAAAACACACTCTGATGGTCAGTGTGTGAAGTACGGACGCTTGTTCTCTACTGCAGATAACAACCTCATCTCTGTCTGTTCCATTAGCATTCATATCGACAGGAAGTAAATAGAGTAAATCCCCAAAATATCCCTGTGAGACTGTGAAGAGCACTGAGAGCAACATGTCCCAATGAGAGATGGTTTGGTCTGTAGGTCTTTTCCTGGTTTGGTTTGGGCCACTAAGCTCCAGTAAAAGGAAATCTTAATGCTGCAGCATATCATGAGATTTTACACAGTCGTGTTCTTCTAACTTTGTGGCTACTGTTTAAGGGAGAGTCTTTCCTGTTTAAATGACAGACTGTATTCAAATATTGGACGTAGCTTCCATGATGTCACCTATTGCTTTGTGGAAACCCATGCCAAAGCCTCGAATTTGGCATTTTGGCATTCGCCATCTTGGATTTTTAGAGCCAGAAGTGACCATATTTGGATGAGAGGGTGGAGCTGTGGAGGAGTGAGGGGTGGAGTGGAGTCCTGCACCAGTACCTGCAAAAAGCTTTGTAACGGGTGAAAATATGTATAAATTTACGGGTACAAACTTTTCCATGGGAAGTGGCGTCTCTTTGAGGCCTAGTTTTGTGCATATGCAATGTTTATAAATGAGACCCCGAGTCATTTGGCACTAATTGACCTATGGCTAAGTCCCGCCCTCAAATGCAATGAGCCAATCACAGTGCGTATAGCCATTCCCATACACTCGGACATTCTCTGCCTGGGCGTCCACTGAAATGCATTACAGAAAGTCAGTTTCGTTCGGTTTTATGAGCTTTTTCAGAGATTTGAAGTTTAAAAATGGTCAAACGGTGTGCATGGGGTACATGCAACTCTGACACAAGGTATCCTGAGAGGCTGGGCGACCAGGTGTATTTTTTACACTTTAAACCACATCTCAACCAAGAAAAGTGTCTCCTTTGGATAAAGTTGTGTGGTAACGTTAGACCACAACATCAACTCAACGTGAATAAGATTAACAATGATGTCTACATCTGTTCTAAGGTAAGTCAACATTGTGTTTGAGGCAACATATTGTCACTTTGCTGGAAAGAAATATAAAGTTATCTTTAACATCTCTAGCTAACGTTAGCTAAAGTTAGCCTAACGTTAGCTCCTAGCTGCGTTGTTCATCATGTCACCTTGTTTGCTGGGAGTTCATTAGCCTATTTTGTTCTAGTTTTGTACTTTGGTGATCGTACATCATTGTTAGCTGTTGTCCAAAGGGCTCTAGTTAAGCTAACGTTAACTTCTGGAGCTTAGCTTCATTAACTTATCTGTAATGGCAGAGATAACAAAGGTTGGCAAACGTTATGCTGAATGATTCAGTGTAAATACTGTAGCACCAAACTAACGGAGAGACACTCTTGGTAAAGATGGTAAAAAGGCCGTTATCCTTTTCTCATATTCTGAGCCAAAAACCTTAACTTCAGTGGCACTTTAACTTGTTGTCTTTGATGGTGACGGCAACCAGATGTGGTTCATAAGCGTACACTGTGACCTGTAAATTTTGGCTTGTAATTTAAGCTTTTCATCGACCTTCTCAACAATAAAATGATGAATATATCCCTCCAATGCGTAGTTTAGGCCCTTTTGGTTACTTCTCAATGACATCTGATCGTTTCTAATATGTTCCATACTACAAAATCATTTCCAGGAAACTTTCAACAAATTAAAGAAGAAATTGTTTGGAAATGACAGAGCCAGAAAGTAAAGTGTTAAATGAAGGTTTTCTCAGTTTGATGTGGAAGAACTTGACTTCAATCACCCTCCTGATTTATATATCCATCTGAAAAATGCTGGAGGCCACAGTCTGCACTCTGTGACATATTCACAAGACCTGTTCTTGCCATTTGTTCCTAACGTTTGTCTTGACATAGGAAAAAGGGTTAGCTTGGATTCTGCTGCACGCTGATTTGGGAGCTGCTCTCTGTTTTTAAAAGCAGATTATAGGTTGTAGATGTTATGACTAAATATCTGCCTCCATCTGATCCAGGATGTGTTGACCTGACTTGTGATTGTGACTTGTGAGGGAGATTTTTATAAACCGTGAGGCCTTTTCTGGTTAAAAAAGCTTTTATACCTCTGGTACAAACTGGACTGTGAGCCAGACGTGATCACCAACGTCACTGTTGGACCTCACTGACGCTGTGCGGTCTGAATGGGGTCAAATCTCTGCAGCTGGTTCAACATGTGGAGGAAAGACTGCAGAGTGGAGGCTCTCAGAGCAGCGGCACGTGGTTTTGGATTAGGAACCTTTAAAACAGGTCACGGTAAAAAGACAGGAACCTATCCTGCCCAACATGTACAGAAACAAATCCAATGTTAATCATCTCCTCCCTTCTTCTGTCCTCCTCCCTCGACATCATGTCTGTGTGGCGTCTGATTCATCTCATCACAGTTAAATCCCTCTGTCTCCTCGTGGGGCAGCGATACTATCAGTACTTTCTTAAATGATAAAAGCTTCATCACTCGTCGCTCAGTATCTTCACATCTGTGGAGGTTGGAAGCCAATTGCTCCATTAACTGCAGACGCCCACATCAATACCAAACACGCCCACTGTCTTATCTGAGAGCGCGGCTAATTCATTATGTTAGCAGAGATAAGACATGCATCAGAGTGAGCCCACATACACACACACAGACACACATTTCAGAGCACATCATTGATCAGAAATCACTCAGAGTTAGTTTTTGTTGTTTTACTTTATCAGTTTGTTTGCACACGGGGTGCCCAATGGTTCCATGAGTGGAGCAGGCGCCTCATGTGCGGGGGCAGAGTCCTTGCAGCGGTGGCCGTGGATTCGATTTCAGCCCGTGGCCCTTTGCTGCATCCCTTCCTTCTCCCCATTTCACAATTCCAAATGTCCTGTCACTAAGCAAAATGTCCAAAAAGAAAATCTTAAAAACAAAAAAATGTTTGCCCACAAAACTAGAGTTATTATAAAAGATGTAAAGCCATAAAGACATTTGCATATATACAAGTACTTTTAACCCACTCTGAAATATACACAGTGCATAAAAAATTAAAGTATTTAAAGTAAACTGAAGCGTTTACAGGAAAGGTAGGGAGCTGTAGTGTTATTAAAAGACTTCTTATAAAACTCAAGGAAACAATCAACAGAATAACTTTAAATAAAAATAATAATGGATAGAAAAGCTACAAAATAAAGACAAAAGTAAAGGAAAAAAATAAAATTGTGCCACATTACTGCAGTGAGATGGAGATGTTCAGACTGTCCAGTAGAACATAAAAAACTGTTTGAATAATTTTGATTAAAATATGAAGCACCCAGTACCAGTAAGAAGTAAGACGAAGAAACCCACATCAAACATGGAGGAAAAGTACTCAGCCCAGATGAAAATACATTTCTGCTTTTGGTCATTTCTGTAAACCACAGATACGTTACATTTGTACGATTCATACTTATCAGTATTTCTAAAGTGACATAGTTTAAGTTGACTTAAGACCCTTTCCATCTGGGCAAAACCCTCACGAACATCTTGCTTTTGTATTTAATTGGAGAGGTTACAGTCAGCATCCATTCCCAGGACCAATGACTCTGCGGTAATCACGGGTATTTATTGGCTCCAGCTCCGACTGGTTCTGATCAGCAGTGATAGAAGAACAACACACAGGTGGGCGTGCTGATTTCGTCCCTTTGCTGATCACATACCCACCATCTCGGTCAAGGAAGTGCTCGAACATTGTTTAATTGTACTCCACCCAAATTTTGTAGCGAAAACACCTAAAATGACATACCCAAATTAAAATGACTGTAGCTTCTGAACCGCTCTGACTACATGCATGCATGAGATCTTGCCTGAAAGAAAACTCTCTGAAGTTTCTTGTGAAAGTGTCAGAAACACTCTAGGTGATACAGAGACAGAGTAATGGGCCTCTGAAGTCAGTTAAAAAATGTGTCCAAATTATGTCCCCAAAAATCATCAATTCCCTACTGTGAAATGCCGTGTACTGTGACACCTGCCATAGCGCCGGTCACTGAATGTTGATAGAGTGGAGCGGGGCGTGGCTTAGCCATAGGTCAATTGAGCCTTTTTAATTTTTGCAAAGCAGCGTGCCTTGGTAATCTTTCTGGTTATGACTAATTGACAAAAAAAATAAAAAATAAAACAAGTCTAAGTTCTCGCCCCTGTTTCATTCTCAAGATGTGTCTAAACAATCTCAACATAAAGTCAGTTTTGTAGCTCATCTGGAGCTTTCAATCATCTCTTCATCAGCAGACAGTTTTCATGTTTGAATTTTAATTTTCATTAATTAATTAATTATTTTAATTCATGTTTTTCTTTTAATTTTCTACTCATGTACTTCTTTAGAGAATTTTTTTCCTGTTTTTGGGGAATACAAAAATGAAAAGAAAACACTTAAAATAATGATGAAATAGATTCTTTTCAGTCTTGACAAGCTGAGTCACTAGCAAAAATGTTAGCAACCCTAGCCATATATTTGCATATTGTTATGTAGCGTATAAGCTGAAACTTCACATTTTAACAATTAATGTGTGGTTGTGTTTGGGCACAAAAACCATTTGGTTATAGGTTCATACAAAGAAAAATGAAATGGAAAATTCTGCAGTTTAATATGAATAAAGAGTTAATCCATTTTGTCAGATGTTTGAATGCTGTCAACTTGTTAAACACCTTGAATGACAAGTTGTGACCAAAGTTAAACACGCCTTTACTTCAGAGAAGTTGCAGCACAAAACAACAACTTGACAGTTAAGTCAATGTGTTGCTGCTGACTCGCCACTTCAGCCGCCCCTCCACTATTATTTTGAGTGACAGCTGATTGACAGGTCCAGTAAAACACAATAAGTGCGCGCTCAGGAGTCTGACAGAAGAATACATAAAGACCATCATCATCTGTGAGGTTTGACTGCTGAATCAATCACACTGAGGTCATTACAGGCCTCCACGTTAAAGCCAATAAGAGCCACAGGGTCGTCACAACAGAAAAGTACTCTGCTTCACCTCACAGGAGGTCTGAAGAAGGAAAAAGTAAAAGCCAGCTGACAATGAAAAGTGAAAAAGATGGAGACAGAGGGGCAGTTGATTTTATGTAAGAGTCAGAGTTTTGGTGTTCAGGGCGTCACTAAATAATTGCTACTGATGAATTTCACCTCCAGCAGTCAGGGCTCAACTCCCGATACTGGGGACACTGTTTAATAATTCATTCATTCATTCATTCATTCATTCATTCATTCTCCGTAACCACTCATCCTGTTGAAAGATGAGCTTGAGGCAGGTAAAGTTACTGTGGTTTGGGTCAGGAACAGAAACATGGTGATGATGTAAAATGACTTCACATTGGTCTTGTTCGCAGCCTTCAAAAATACATTGGTTATGAACAAATTACTGACTCATGATAACTCGGGATATGTATGAATTTTGGTGCGTACAGAAATGTGCGAACAGTGCATGAGAACAGCCTGACTGCACCACAGACACAGCCCTGACATGCGTCTCCATCGAGCAGTCACAGAGCAACATGATGATTCATCAGGAGTCTTTGTGTCAGTCCATAGTCTCTCTTTTTTAGCTCCATATTTGGTCTCCACCAGCTCCTGAGGGACATATCTATGTCTTTAGCTGCTAAACGCTCCTGTCTGTTCAGCAGCTGGTGTCTGACTGTGTCTGTCTGCTGTTTGCTGCTGAGCAGGAAGTGTATGCTGGATTTATCAGAGCTTGTTGCTCTCAGTTTTAAAGTCTCCTGCTCTAAAGCTGCAGAGTTGGAGAGTTTTCCTGTGGTTTGTTACTGAGAGTGAATTCTTTCACACGAGTATGCTTGAGTTTATTCAATAATTGAATTACAGTACACAGAAGTGCAGACAGTACTAAATTTAATCAGGACATTACTGTAAAGTCACGTGACTTATTTTCATTGCAGTCTTGATCTCAGCCAGGAGGTGGACAGGAAAAGGGAATGACACGTGTTTGTTACTGACATCACATTTTTACACTCGTACATGTATGCGTGGATTATGAGACAATGAACCCCTGAGCACAACAATGCAAAGGGCCCCGACATGCCTTCTATAGGAGCAAGACACAGACTTTGTGGTGTTTTTGTGTCTTTTTTTGTAGCCTTTCAGGCCTCTGACGTAAATATGTGTCTTTTTGTGGTCATCGTTTGGGTCTCCATGAGTTAATTCTGTGTTTCCTTTTGTTGTGTTGTGTCTTTTTTGTCGTCATCTTGGGTCTCCATGAGGTCATTTTGTCTCTTTTGGGCGTTTTGAGTCTCCTTGAAGTAGTTTTAAGTCTCTCTATAGTATTTTTTTTTGTCTCTTTGCAGCTGTTCTGTGTCTTTTTTGTAGTCGTCTGAGTCTCTGAGATAATGTGTGTTTTTCATTGTTTAGTGTATTTTTGTAGTCCCTTTGGGTCTCCTTGAAGTAATTGACCTATGGCTAAGCCACGCCCCCCTCCACTCACTCAGACAAACTATCAACATTCAGTGACCGGCGCTATGGCAGGTGTCACAGTACACGGCATTTCACAGGAGGCAATTGATGATTTTTGGGGACATAACGATCAGATGTCATTGAGAAGTAACCAAAAGGGCCTAAACTACGCATTGGAGGGATATATTCATCATTTTATTGTTGAGAAGGTCGATGAAAAGCTTAAATTACAAGCCAAAATTTACAGGTCACAGTGTACGCTTGTGAACCGCATCTGGTTGCCGTCACCATCAAAGACAACAAGTTAAAGTGCCACTGAAGTTAAGGTTTTTGGCTCAGAATATGAGAAAAGGATAACGGCCTTTTTACCATCTTTACCAAGAGTGTCTCTCCGTTAGTTTGGTGCTACAGTATTTACACTGAATCATTCAGCATAACGTTTGCCAACCTTTGTTATCTCTGCCATTACAGATAAGTTAATGAAGCTAAGCTCCAGAAGTTAACGTTAGCTTAACTAGAGCCCTTTGGACAACAGCTAACAATGATGTACGATCACCAAAGTACAAAACTAGAACAAAATAGGCTAATGAACTCCCAGCAAACAAGGTGACATGATGAACAACGCAGCTAGGAGCTAACGTTAGGCTAACTTTAGCTAACGTTAGCTAGAGATGTTAAAGATAACTTTATATTTCTTTCCAGCAAAGTGACAATATGTTGCCTCAAACACAATGTTGACTTACCTTAGAACAGATGTAGACATCATTGTTAATCTTATTCACGTTGAGTTGATGTTGTGGTCTAACGTTACCACACAACTTTATCCAAAGGAGACACTTTTCTCGGTTGAGATGTGGTTTAAAGTGTAAAAAATACACCTGGTCGCCCAGCCTCTCAGGATACCTTGTGTCAGAGTTGCATGTACCCCATGCACACCGTTTGACCATTTTTAAACTTCAAATCTCAGAAAAAGCTCATAAAACCGAACAAAACTGACTTTCTGTAATGCATTTCAATGGACGTCCAGGCAGAGAATGTCCGAGTGTATGGGAATGGCTATACACACTGTGATTGGCTCATCGCATTTGAGGGTGGGGCTTAGCCATAGGTCAATTATGTTTCTTTGAGGTAGTTTTGTGTCTCTTTTGGTTGTTCTGTTTTGTTTATTTTGGTGTCACTGAGGTAATTTTGTGTACTTTTTTTTGTTTAGAATATTCTTTGTTGTCACTTTGTGACTCCTTGTGGTTGTTATGTGTCTCTTTGTATTTTTTTCCCCTAATTTGTAGTAGTTTGGTGTCTCTTAGTGGTTGTTTTGCCTGTTTTTCAAGTTTGTTCTGTCTCTCTGTGGTCATGTTGAGTCTCCTCCTGGTCGCTACATGTTAATTTGACAGCTTAAATTTTGCAAGTGACACTTTAGGCCCCTGTGCCTGTGCCTGGTAGGCCTGGTCAGTGATCCATCTATGAACACACAGAATAAAAATCATCAATATACAGTCAAAAAAATCAGTTTTAAAAACAACTGTCAAATTCCAAAGCCACTCCAAAACTTAAAATGGCCTAAAATGGATGTTTCACTCTACTAACTAATTCAGTATTCATTTATATATTTTTTCAGCTGTTTAAAAGTATTCAGAGCTTCTCCCTGCTTTGCTTTTTAGATTGTTTTTTTTTCAAGTTAAATACACTCGCTCTTGTATTCAGGACATTAGAGTCCTAAACGTGCTATAAATAGCTGGTAAAATCATTTGGACATGGACCTTGTAAAGAGTCATTTTCAGTTAAGCAAAGTTATATTTTGTGGCCTGTGTGTGAGGACAAACATTTGCTTTATGTTGAGTTTACTCTTCAATCCATGACTTTAGTTTCCGTTAGCTTGTTGTTTCTGAGCACAGCAGTAGTTGAATCATCGGAGTGACAGCTGACTGACAGTTGCAGGATTCAACTAAATGATTGCACAAGCAGGCTGGTGACAGGGACTGCCTTAAACCTATTGTCAGTGTCTGTGTGGTTTGGCAGTGGAGGTGATGCAGAGTTCAGGACGCTAAGCTGGCAGGCAGCCACGACTCGGGCAGCGACTGAGTTACAGCAGCCGGCGCTCTGCAGTCACCCCCGGGAGCCAACAGGAGGACCTTCAGAAGTTATCAAAGTTGTAAACAATATTTTAGTCTGCAAAAGTTTTTTTTTATAACATGGACAATATACAGTCCACCTAAAGAAAGTTTAAATAGTCTGATCACGACATCCACTCACACCTGCATTAACAGGTGTTGCTCCCGGTTTATGTGGAGCTTAGAAGTGACCGACAGATGAAAGTGTTTTTTGTAGTGGGCAGTTTCAGTTATTTTGGGGTGACAGAGGTCAGTCAGCTCTCAGAGAAAAGTAAAAGTTTGAGTCAGAGATAACTCATCACTTTATCAAACACTCTGCTGGCTCAGACGTTTCCCTCAGAGGATTCAAGTCCCCTTACAACCTAAAATCTCTTCAATCTGCACCAAGTCGCTCGCTGACTGATGACACTGCAGATCAGTGTGGACTCCTCGCTGGCTGCAGACGCTTCTCTCTCCTCTGGGATGTAAGACACGAGCTCAACAGGCCTTGTCACCTGCCAGCTTCACCTGCCATCTTATATCACCTTCATCATCGCTGCCATCGTCCATGTCCTCTGCTGATGGAGGCAAACAAATCTCCATCTGCAGGGAGAAGACGGGTCTACTACAACCTGCAGAGCCTTTATTCACCCACCAACAGCAACAAGTGTCCTTTTATGTTTGAACCTATCAAATATTATTTATTATTTATTATCTATTCAGTTTTTTTTCTAGATTGTAGCTGAAATCAAATTGATGCCCCGCCCTAAGACTAGAAAGGGGCAATTTATCATTATCATCTCCCAAGTCAGCCACATAAGACACCTTTAAAACTATCAGATCCACATGATTTATGAACATACAAAATATAAAAAAGACCATAAAATCTCAAGCTGAGAGGCAGCAGGTCCAGCAGCTCTCACACCAGAAGCTTCTCTGCTCTGCTGCTGGCACGGGAGCTTTTAAACACCACCTTCCCACACCAGGTGCACCTCACTGAGCAATGCACCTCGTTAGGTAACACAGCACACCTGGGCAGAGCTACGGGAACACATCCAGCTGAACAATCTGATACGTCCTGTTGATTATGAGCAAAAACATTTAAGTTGCCTGATACAACAGCACGACAAAAATGTGCTGTCTCCAGGAAGTGTAAATGAAAAAGGAAAGCATCTGCACATTTGTGTCCTTGCAGAGACTCTCATCAGTGTGGCAAACACACAGAGGGAGGAGGACTCATCAGTGAACACACCTGAGCTGATAGGTGACAATATTCATAGGGCTCTAAACACTTGAAAACATAACAGTGAATTACAATTGGAGTTGAATTTATTTATTTTGAATGCACAGATATAATGCTGGGTGAAAACTCTGTTTCAAGCATTTTTCAAAGCAAAGTTACAAAATGCTTTATTTGGTTAAACCAGGATTTAAAACAATGCAAGATTTAGGCAAAAATAAAAAAAAAAATCTGCCAGTTTTCAGAAAATCAAAAGGAACTCAAATTATAAGATTAAGATCAGCAACGAAACAGATGAGCAATCTTGGCAATCATCTGCCCTGAAGATCAATGTGATAATCTTAGGATAATAATTGTAAGAATGCACAATGTTCTTTTTCAGTAACTATCAGCAGGAACATGTGAGTTACATCTGTGCACAACATTATGAAAGTTGCTCAAAGTGTGGCCCATGGGTACATGGTGGTCTTCAAAAACATTTTGTGTGGCCCCCAAACATGACATGAAAAGCATGCTTTTTATGTTATTCTTGCAGTATCTTACTCGTAATGTGCTGCTCAGCTACTGGGTCAAACTGTGCTCCTTTTACCAAATGTCCGTCAGGTTACAACTTGCAGGAGGCCACTAGTTGCTTGGCACCTTGTGGCACCTTGTGAGTGTTGTGTGAATTACTTTCAGTCATCATTGCGAATACTGTTAGCTACAATAGCTAGCAATGGGTGCGGTTACATGATGGCTTCTCATTCAGAATGAAATAAATCTGAATGAAATCATTCGGAATTAAAGTCTTTCCAGGTAGTTTACAGGGAAAATATTCATTCCGAATGAGGGTTTACACGGGAGATCAGTTTAATCGCCTTTTAATCGCCTTTATTCAGGTCCATGCAAGGTTTGGGGCAGGGAAGGTTTCTGATTGGATAGGGGGCGGGGCAGATGTTACGTGTTTACGTTTACACTGTAGTCCTCGCTCTGGATAACAAGATGCTTGACGACGCCCTTCTTCGTGCCTTTTTTGGGCTTGTTTTGCTTATATTCTTGAAGCAGCAGTACGACAACAACCTTGTTCTNCATTTTCATTCCGAATTAGGTGTTTACAAGATCACTTTTAATAGGAATGAACTTTCATTCCGAATAAAAAGGGAATTAAACTGTCCATGTAAACATACTCACTGTCAGTGGAAACTCAACCTGGTCGTCAAGTTGGCTAAACTTGAGGAGAAATTTGCGGTGATAGGAAGTAATCACACTGTGGACAGCCTGAAAAGATGAGGATACTGTGAGGACAGTTTTGAGCTGCTTTTTAGACCGATAAATGTCTTTGACATGAGGGGCTTCCGGCGTTGGGGCATGTCCATCAGGATGGAGTTTCATAGCAGCTAATGACGGAGTGGCAAACAAGTGGACTTGACGTTATGAGTAGCCGAGGGGACATGAGTGGATTTAGCAAACAGATGACTGGATGTCTGACACCATTCAAAAGGAAATACTGGATTTTTTGGCACATGCAGTCCAGAGAGAAAATCAGTCTGAGCCAAGGAAGCACACATTCTTTGGACCAACAGAAAAACTGATGTAAAACATAGGATAAATGTTCAGATTGTAGGTTTCTGCAAACCATGGACAACATTTGTAGCTTATTATGTAGCAAACTTTACTTTACTGTTTACTGTTTGGAAAAAAATTAATAAACAAATAACAAAACAGCTTGACATGCCACTGATGTTTTAAAAATAAATAAAAAATAAAACAGTCTTCTTGCGAATCGCAGCCGGCAGCCGTCTCACCTGAGTGTGTGCACATATGCAAACAAAGCAAACAGAAATGCACTGCAGACAGAAACACAACCGAAATATGATTTTCAATGTGCAAATACAACAATAAATACAAAGAAAAACAAATCCAGCTCCATGGATGACCTGAGACAGTTCAGGATTTTTGTGTTTCATTTTTCATCACGTATTTTCTGCAATGACAACAATAAAGCTGAGTTATGAGCTGGTGAAAGTCATGACCCGGGACTGAAACAGAAAACACTCCCTCGCCAGCTGAATGGACTGTCCTCAGAGACTCTGATATTACATCTTTGTCTCTTCCCGTCCCTTCGGTGTCCTTCAATATGAAAACATCAACGCTGTGACAGTTTACTGACATCACCCTGCTGCAGGTGAATACATCACCTTTAATAAGTCTCTGCATCGTCTTAACTAACACTGCAGATCCTCCGTCATCAGTCCGCTGAGGGCGATTCAGCAACGACTCTAAGGTCCTGACATTAACACGTTGCATAAATGACATAAACTGCACATTTTTAAAGGACTAACCTTTTCCTTAAAGCTGCACTGGGAGAAATTTCCATGTGTTAGGTTGAATTTAACGCTTCAGCTTCAGTGTAAATCATTAGAAGAAGCTGCGCCGACACTGCGAGCTGTGAGGTGAAGTGTCCTGAAGGCAGAGCTGCAGCTCAAATATGTTTATTGTTCAGTTTGTGGCACGAACAGAGCTTTTAGTTTGCAGCCGCATTTCCAATTATGCTTCAAGTTGTTTGCCTGTTTTTATGTTTTACAGCAGATTGAAAACATGTTGCAGCTCATTTCTGAACAATATGGCAACAGATAATTGGTGACTGTACTTTTCTGTTTTTAATGAACATTCTGTCACTTCTGTTTCTGAATACTGAATATTACCAGAGGGAAACTCTGTGTGTCCAAAATTGACACCACCTTCTCTCTGCACAGTGTGAGTTATAGCCTCATCTTTATAGCACACTGTTTACCTCAGTACACAGTGAACTAACTGGCTGAGTGGAACACAGTGTCTCACATCAGCCTCTCAGCCTCGATACAGACGGTAGAGTACACATTATATGTGCGTTTGTATTGTATTGTATGAGATAATTCAGGGAACAACAGCTTACAAAAGTGATATCAAAAAACTCGTCTCAGCTCACAACTTCCTGTTTGTCTGCTTCTGATATACAAACAATGACAGGAGTTCATGTTTATTCATGAAAACACAACAGAAAAAAAACTGTACAGAAGGAAGGTGTGTGTGTGTGTGTGTGTGTGTGTGTGCGCACAATGAATGTCGTGACGTCTTTCAGATTCATGTCTGTGAATGAAATCGGGAGTTTTTCATTTCCTCTGGAGCTTATTGCACATTTAAAAGAACAAACTGTGCGTGCACCGTGTGTGTGTGTGTGTGTGTGTGCGTGTGTGTGTGTGTTGCCACCAAGATGAGTAGATACTGCAATATAAGCACCAGGCCCACCATCACGGGGGTCAAAGGGTGTAGACAACTACGGCCCAAGACCAAGGGGGGCGGCCCATGTAAAGGTCTATGGTTGACCCTTAAATGGGATCGAGCCTGACTTAAATCACTGACAACACAAGTTAAATGTATTTACATGATAAATTAATGTATGTTAGACATTGAAACACGTTTCATCGTGCCATCTGATGATCCCACCCCCTGCTGGAATTATGAAGTGTTGCAGTCCATCTGTTAGCGAGTGTCAGATGTGTGATGAACTGCAGCCTAATGAGCAGAGTCAGAATGCATCACACAAGGAGCAGGTATAACAGGCGAGGCTCAAGGCGAGGAGTGAGGCAGACTAATTCTGAGAAAATAAAACCAGCTGTTTCAGGCTCCATTTTAATGCTCCAGTGAAACAGGTATCATATTAAACCAGAGGACTGAAAATACTCCAAAGTTACACTAAATTTTGGCAAGGAAAAAAAGAACATTGGTGTATTTAAATCATTCTGCATACTAGGGTCCACAAACGACGAATGAAAAGAAAAACGTTAAAAAAAAGAACAATTATTTTGCCTTTTTTTTTTTTTTTTGGACGAGCCCATGGGGAGCCACTGTAGAGAGGATAAAGAGCCACGTGTCTCCGGAGCCGCAGGTTGCCGACCCCTGCCCTACATGGTTGTGGAATGACATAAATTGGACATGACTGAAAAGCAGAGACTTGACAGACAGATACTCTTTATGCTATTTCAGTTCTTCACACAGTCTGATCAATATTTGATCAATGTAGTCCTCGAGAGTGAATGAATAAATGATGAAAAAAAAATCTGTTCACTAATGATCTCATGATCTATTTGATCTGTGTCAGCCCAGGACACACGTGACAATACAAAGTTGCATTCTGAGTATTGATACAAGCATCAGTCGGATCATTGAAAAGAACGAGTGGGTGAGTGTCTCATCGTTCAAGAAACTTTCTGTAACAATGGTCAGCTTGTTGTTGTTGAGTCGAGGCGCGAGGAGACACCCTGTGCTTCTCTGCAGCTATTGTGTGGGTGCACTCTGCGCTCACCTTGAGAGAGGACACAAACACAAACACAAAGAGGGCTTTCCTGTTCACTTACAATCTGGTCCTGGATCATTAAAAAACACATGCAAATGCACAGGATCAGACTGCAGATCAGATCAGCTGCTCTGTGGCTGCTGGATGTGCACAGGCACCGTTTCTGACACCTTCTCACATCACTTTAATAACATTAGAAATGCGTCATTGCTTTCAAATGGCCCATTGGTCAGGCGATAGGTTTTGTTTTAACACCAGGGGGACACATATGAAAGAAGAAGAAGATGTGCTTTATTAATCCACACACAGACCGGAATACACACACATGTACAAACAGGACCTATACATGCCCACGAACACAAGGGCACCACGATGGTGCCTGGGAGGCCAACTGGCACCTCCTCAGCTACCAGTCCATACGAGGACTTGAGCCGGTGAACCCTCTGCTTCCTAAGCCAAGTCCTTATGCACTGAGCTACTGCAGCCCCCCACTGGGATTTGGGGTTTGTCTGCCAGAAAATTTTGAACATGAAATACTTAATATCCTGCATTCTGGTAAATGTTTAAGCATCTATTTGTGCTTTTTATGCATCAGTTTATGGTGTAAATTTTATCCAACCTTATTAAAGTCTTTTGCTACTTTAATTTTATTAATTTGGTGGGGGGACAAATGCACCCTTGTGACCACCCCCCACCCCCCCCCAAAAAAAATCTACACCCATGCATACTGGCAGGCAAACAATGGCGGCATTATGCTGCCCTGCAAGTGTAAGGAGCCCCTCGACCTCATTGTCTCCCCAATAGTTACTCTTTGAGTTAGCTGCTAACTGCTGTCAGCTGCTTTGTACATTTCCCAGCTGTGGGCTGCACACATGACACATCATTAAACCGTCACACCAGTCCCATCCTGACAGCTCACACTTTTCACACGGACATAGATTCAGTCTGTTACTGCCTCTGCTGCTGGTTTAAAAGTGGAACAACTATGTCCCCTCATTCCGTTATTGTTTATACAGAAGATTGAGATGAAATAACAGCACAACTTTTTACACTGCTTTGAACAGGCAGCGTAAAAAGTGCTGAACTCTACAGACCAGCCTTCATCTGCAATGTAAAAATTAGTAGAGCAACACAGTGGCATTGCTTCAGGAGATTCACCAGGGATTGTTGCAACATGCACGACAAGGTCCGACACAGAGGAAGAAACCTCTCGCACTGGCTCTGATTACCTTCTTACAGTATTAGTGATGTTAGCGCTGTTAGAAAGGCTACTGAAAAGAAGCTTGTGTGTCTGCCTCATGACCCTCACCTGGAGAGTCGACACTGAGGGGAGTTCAAACTCTTGTTATCCTTCAAAGCTGCTTCAGGCCATCACGTCTGGATATTTCTCTGTCACATGAATGAATCATGAGGACAGATAAGATGCACAGCTGGCAGAGTGATTAAAAACAACATATTGTCTCATTTGTCTGTTTGAAGATGAGTCGTGTCTCCACACAAACTTTAAAGGTGTTGAACGTGACAGAGCTGCAGCTCTTCAGTATCCACAGAAGTTCTTTGATCTGTGAGGATAAACGTTCTAATCAACACTTCAAAGCAACGTCTGCAGCGTGAAGAGCAGCAGGTGATGAGCTGAGGTGACAGGAACAGGCTCTTAAATAAACAGAGTGCTTTTCCATTCATAGAGTAAAGAAAATCTGGGGATAGAAGAAGATTAAAGACTGGCCGAAGGGAATCTCATCAGTTCTGCAAGTATGTGTTCATAAACTAAAGTACTGGACACATTCAAGTGTTGACCTGATGATGGCGCTGGATGAAAAGTCAGAGAGTCACCAAAGTTATTGACGGGAATGTCCGAAACCACATTTCATCTCTGTCTATCCAATAACCTGTGTAGTTACCCAACATATCCTTATAGAACGGTTGGTATGGTATGCTACCAAAATGCTCACACTACAGTTTGTATGACTGATATGATTCTATGAAGTTGCGCCCTACGAATGACGTTACATCTTTAACATAAAGTTACGTGATAAATCTAACTTTGTGTAGGTTAGGTTTAGGAAAAGAAACATGGTGAGGACGTACCTTAAAGAGTCAAAGTTCAAGTGGTTCTTGACATGCGCCTCCTGGGAAAAGTCTCGGGGGAAAGTCCATGGTTTTTTGACCCATCCATCACCCCAGCCTGTCTCCCTACAGACCACTTAGGAACACTTCCTGTTAGCACATTGGTCACTTGATCCCAGCCTTACAAAATACATGGTTCACTAACAAAGACCAAGACAATGGAGTTATAGATTGCAATCAGTTTATTATGTATAATGAATGATGGTGATGAAGGTTGAGAGATGGAGGCATGAGTCAAGGGAAGCAGGGATGAGAATCGAGAGATGTGGTATGAAGGGATGATGGGATGTAGAGACTGATGGAAGAATTAGGGTTGCGGACGAGTGGAGGGTAGAATCGATGACGGTTCGATGTCGGTTGAAGGGAGGAGAGTGCGATGGAACCAGGGCAGTCGAGACGGAGTGGGGGAGTCATCTCTTTGCTCGCTGTACAAAAGGTAGAGCCCCCTGGTGGTTCCTGTTTTCTGTGGTGAGAGAGAAAAGGGAGAGATAATGGCAAAACAAAAGAGAAACAAAGATTTGGGGTTTTGGGGGGAGGGATGGGAGAACGGAGTCAAAGGAGAGGGAAATGGATGAGGTGTGCTTAAATACTTTTGGTGAGGAAATGGATGAGATTGAGGCGTGGTCTTTGTTCCCGAACTTAGTTATAAAACTTCATTTAAGCACATGAAATAGACATTTCCAGGTGTTCCTTTTTGTACATCCTCGTCCCAACTTGGGGGCTGTACCCAGACTACCTGGGTATGAACTAAACTTCCCATCCAGCTCCATCAATGGCTCAAATTTTCAGTTTGTCCAGTGGTGTGGTTTATGCAAAACTGATGACACTCCCATCAGCCTCAGCTTTACTTTTTTGTACTAATCAACAAAATGTGACCATGTGAACAAACTAAACAAAGATGGTGAACATGATTAACAATATTTCTGCTGAGCATGTCACCATTGTCATTGAGAACATTTTAATATCACTGACGTTGGCAGATTTTAGAGTCTCTGGATGTTTGGCCTGCTGATGCCAGAATAATTAGTATCAGGTCTGGGGGAGATAAAAGCCTGGATCACTTTTTACTTAATCTCCAGAGGAAAGAAATGAGCTGACCTTAGTTAAATGTCTCAGCTGGGCAAAGCAGGACTGCACTTTAGTCACCTTGGCATCAAACGACAGCGAAGACACAGAGGTTACAGGCCTTCTTTCTTTAAAAACCTAACCACATGCTTCTGTTGCACAAGGAAACAAACATGAATACGAGGTGTTTTACGAGCATTGTAGGTTTATTTTGAGAAGACTGACATCCCAGAATGTCAAAAACAGTCGCAGAGGATACCTCGTGTGTAACATGTAGAAGTGAAAGTCCCCTGACCATATGGGAGTTGGGAGTGAGAATGCATTTGTTTTTCACATGGTCATATTTAGCGCACTATTACTGTTATACAGCCACAGTTTTTGCAAAATGAATGCACTTTAATCAATCTTTATATCGATCGCATTCATTCTAGTATTCCTCTCCTGTGGAGTAATCAAAGCCATCAGGCTGAAGCTCCTTCATCATCGTCACTGCTCTTTCAAATTTCTGCAAGAACTCTGGCAACTGCGAACTTCTTCCTGGTGAATATGCAAGCCTCTACAGTGTCAACTGAATGAATCCTGCAGTGTTTCTAAGGTGATGAGCAGGTCCTCAGTGGTTTCCTGAGTGTCTGTTGGTTACGCCGGAATGCCACTGGATGCGTGTCCATTGCAGAACGGCTGCGCTGGTTATCCGCTGCGTGCTCCGCTGTCCGTCAACACCCACCGGCTGTGTTTGCTGTGCGGAGCGGTGCAGCTCCGCCGAACAGTGGGAGTCACAAGGACCCACAAGATCTCACGAATTCACGCATAATCGCGCGATATAACAAGATGTAGTTTCTATTAACAGAACCACAAAACCAGAGGAGTAGTAGGAAGACATGTCGGTGCACCTCCATGATTGACATCTCCTTGTCCATGGTGTCAACAGGGTGAAATGACGTCTGAAAACCTCTGACCTGTTGACTTCAGGCCTGCTCTGCCCATTATGATGTTTTCAAGGTGTAGTGCAGGGAAATATGATCCGCCGTGAACACTGTGTATTTTATTTTGAAAATTAACCGGATGTTTTATTTTGTTTATGTACACGACTTCCTGCAACGCACGATCTGCTCCGTGCTGAATTGCTGCGTTGTGCTCCGGCGTCCGGCAAAAATAAAAGTCCTGCATATCTGTTGGGGAGGGCTCCGGACCGCCGCAGCTGTGATGGAGCTGGAATGCAGCACAGCCGCAGCCGGTGGAAACACACACATTGACTAGAACTGAAACGTATCGGCTCCGCTGCCATTCCGGAGCGCAGATGCAACCCACATGCATCTGGTGGAATTTGGGGGTTAGTTTCATACAAAAATGTCAACAGACAAATGAATCCACCAGTTACGCACATTGAGAGGCAGATGATGTGTGACAAGCTCTCTTCTCTGCATCCTAGCTCGCTGTGTGACTCATGTACAATCTTGTGAGAGACATAGTAGAGAGTCTACAGATTCTGACAACATTTAAACCATATTTCTGTGTTTTCACAAAGATAAAAATTAAAACAGCGAACACAGCTGTCGGCGCATCACTTAACTTCAGAGTGTCTTTTAACAGAACACTGTGAAACACTGGCTCCATGTATGAGTCAGACACTTGTCTCAACAGCCACACACTGATCACTAAACAAAAGCTTTTAGTTCATTGTACATCACTTTTGTAATCACAGTATGTAACACTCCTCTTAGACTTAATCAGTAAGTCGTAAGGTAAATACATCCCAGAACAAACAAAGCTTCCTGCTGTTCTTTGTGTCTGAGCAGCGAGTAGACACTGAAGTAGGTGCTAATGTTGAGACGTGATAGAGAACCACAATGGTGATTGTAAACCACTCACACACTTCTTTTGTAACACCGTCTCTCTCTCTGTGAAATTAACCCACTATCATGAAAAGACATATACCAGAACACACACTTCAGCCTCCCTGTCACTTCAATCACTGAATGCATGAGATGTTTTCATCTCTGCTTCTGGTTTTTCATTGTACTTCCCTTTGTCAGCTGATTATGTTACATGTTGTTCCTTCTATTAGTAGTTTCCCCCTTTAAAGGGTTTTTTTGGGGGAGTTTTTCCTAATCAGCTGCGAGGGTCATAAGGACAGAGGGATGTCGTATGCTGTAAAGCCCTGTGAGGCAAATTATGATTTGTGATATTGGGCTTTATAAATAAAATTGAAATTGAATTGAATCATCACTTGGATGAGCTGGATTACCATTAGAAGTTAACCCTCTAAACTCTGCAACAGAAATGGTCCGCCACTGCCTATATTGGCATTTTTGCTTATTGTGATGTCATTTATTGGAGTATCTTCAAATGCTTCATACCCCTAAAATCAGTACAACCTCAGCTAAAAGGTAATATAAGTCAATAAACCATTAAAATCGATTAAAGTAATGAAAATAAAATGTTGGTTATTTCATCAGATTTTAGAAAATAAAGACACAAAAAATAAAGATCCAAAAGATACTTAAATGTAGAAACATAAAGGAGATATTTCTTAACATTCCATAAGTTATTTGAACTACGTTTGTTATTAAGTTTTTCAAATGTGCTCATTTCTTTCAGCCAACTGCACAGGTGGCCATTCGTCTCTTTGGTGACATTGTGCATTTTTGCACAGTTTTGTATCACACACAGTGATGTCATTACAAATGTACCACATGATGACATGAAAGAGAGCGTGTACGTTTATACGGTACATGCCTTAAAGCTATAGTGCGTAACTTCTGTCGCCTCCCAGCGGATAATGCGTTATTACAACTAGTAAGCCGGTGGCACTTCCATGTACACAGAGTAACACTTGCCAGTCGCCACACACCGTACACAGAGTAACACTTGCCTTTGTGGTAGGATCCACTTCTGAACCGTGTCTCGGCCGCTTCTCCACCATGTTGCTTTCTCTTTCTACCTGCGCTCTACCTCTCCGCTCTTCCTCCCCCTCCCTTCTTGTTGTGAGGAAGCATTTCCTGTGTGCCAGTGCGGGAATGTCGCCGGTCTACACGCATACTAAAAATGATATATATTGAAAAATACCGCGAGATGTTAGAGGAGCCGATCGGCTTAATCAGCATTGTGTCATCTCCTCTAGTAGTGGCTTGGGTGAAACGGACATTTACGGACCTGTAGAAGTTACGCACTATAGCTTTAAGGTATGGTAAGGTAAGGTAAGGTAACATGATATCATGACACGACAGGGAAGATGGAAACTTCAGTTTTCTGCTACAAAAAAAAATGTTCGAGCCATTATGGTTCTTATTTTATATCTTTTTAAACATGATCATGCAAACAACGATATCCACAGGTCTGTTTTTAAAGGGTTAGATGAAAGAAATTCCAAATACGTTTTAACCAGCTGCCCAGGAAGTGTGCTGGGCTTTAAAGGGATAGTACACCCAAAAATGAAAATTCAGCCATTATCTACTCACCCATATGCCGAGGGAGGCTCAGGTGAAGTTTTAGAGTCCTCACATCCCTTGCGGAGATCCCAGGGGGGAGGGGGTAGCAACACAACTCCACCTAATGGAGGCTGACGGCGCCCCAGATTCAAATGTCCAAAAACATATAATTGAAACCACAAAATATCTCCATACTGCTCGTCCGTAGTGATCCAAGTGTCTTGAAGCCCCGACATAAAAAGCTGTTTGGAAAAACGTCATTTGAACTCTGTTTTTAGCCTCATTGTAGCCTGTAGCTCTAACTGCCTCTCTGTACACTGAGCTCACGTGTGTGCACCGTCACGGACATCGCCCATTGACCAACTGACGTCTGTAAATTAGTGGATACATTTCTCTGAGCGTCACAACCAGGATTTTTGGACAGGATTTGATCCATTTGGTCCGATAACATTTGGAAAGAGTAGAGAGGCTTTACAATTAAATCAGTTAATCCCCATTCAAGTTAGCAGAGCCCTAAACCAGAGGCTAGCTGCACTTGGCCGACAGAAGTCTTTAGTGTGGGGCGTTGGTGGCTTAGTGGTAGAGCAGGCGCCCCGTGTACAAGGCTGTTGCCGCAGCGGTTCGACTCCAGCCTGTGCCCCATTGCTGCATGTCACTCCCTCTTTCTCACCCCCCTTTTACACTTGTCTGTCCTATCAATTAAAGACTAAAAATGCCCCAAAAAATATCTTTAAAAAAAAGAAGTCTTTAGTGTGTCTGCTCTATGGCAAATGATGCAGAAGCAACACTGATCAATTTATCAACGGTCCAGTTTGTGTCAGAGTGCGCTCAGGCTAACAGAACTTGTTAGCTAGCGTTAGCTTATGTCTGGAGAGAATTGTTTTACCTCCAGCTAAACCCCACCCACCAAAAAACGTCAAACAGTTAACTAACAGTAAAAGGATGTTTGGAGCTTTTTTGGCTTCATGCGCCAGTAAGCAACTTTCATAGGAGTGAACGGAGTCCCGCCTTCAGACTGTATCCAGGTCTCTTTCTACAGCCATGGTTTTTACTGCATGGTGGATGCAGAGTAATGTTTGAAGGCTTTGCATCATTGGAGACTTCATCATTCGCAGAGCCGACAGGATAACAAGTGCACAAATGAGGAAATGCTGGCTATGGATTTCAGCATTTTTCAGCATTTGGAGCGTAATGGAAATCTGACAACTTGATGGTTCGCTGCACCGCAGTCACCTCAGGTGTCGATCCGTTTCAAACGTGCCTCTAATGGGAGCTGGCAGTCTGTTACTCCCAGGTGGCTTTGCAGGCTTCCTCCGTGGCGACAAAGGCAGCGGTTAGCGGCTCAGCTGGAAACCTCTGAAGATTTATCATCAGTGAGCTGCGGAGAAACTCTATTACAGAGATCTGAATACACTCCCAGCTGCAAGGGTGTGTGTGTGTGTGTGTGTGTGTGTGTGTGTGTGCGTGCGGGGTGAATACACACACACATGCACAGGACCACAAACATGAAGTTGCATATATGCAAATACTACAAGTGCAAAAGTATATTCATACCTCTGACAAAGCATGCACACACACATTTATGCACACATTCACATAATCCACCCTTCCAGATGAGTTGTGGCCCAGAGCTGCAGGTGCCTAAGAGGATCTTGGGACAAACGCCAAACTCTGCCTGACTGCTGGCAGCAAATCAGAGCAAACACAAATCAGCAGCAGCCAGACTGGAGGGCAGAGATGATCCCTGCTCAGTAATCAGCAGAGTTTGCTGTTGGTTAACTTTTTTATTTACTGTTTCTTGTCTTTAAGAGGCGAGTCAGTCCAGGTGAGACGCCGCCGGGCGCTTTTTAACTTAATGATGATAAGCTGGAACACACACCTGCTTCACAAGTGTTCCTTGTGAAAAGAAACTCCAACAAATGTAATTCTCCTTGGTTCCTCTTATTGTGTGCAAATTATGTTTTGATGGCATCGCATGGGGTGAGCGCTCCAGAGATGTCTGAGGGTCAAACTCCAAGAAGGAAACAATAGATTGGCCACATTTCTACTCACCAACATTCAGTGTGACTGTGTAGATGCTGCACAGCACTTATCAACATATATGTCAGCCCCAATGATGGTTCAGTGAGATCGAAACTAACTGACATTTTAACCACTGACAACAATAATCCATAATAATCCTTTTAATATACCTCCTGTCCTCACTCTGCCGGAAAGGACCTGAGGCACATTTGTTGGATATGCATGCTGTGAAATATTTACTCCCCTTGTTTGAAAAAATACAATTAAAGCACGGCCTGACATTTTGGGATCTACACTTATGTGCCTTCTAGTCAAATGTCACATCAGAGGATCAATACCACTCACCTCTCTGCAGGGTAAATATGCAGCTGGAGCAGTTTAACAGAGGGTATGTGCCCAGCTAAGAAATAATGCTGCACACAGCACCCCGCCCCCCATGCAATAACATGGTAATCAGTGTGCATTAGAGGTGCTGGCAGGTGGATTTTATGACCTTTAGCCAGAGCTAGGCTAGCCGTCATGGGCGGGCAGCGTCAGTTCATAATGCTGTAGGGCACCTGTCGCTGCGCTATGAAATGCCGTGTCAGGCTGAAATGCTGCTGGTGACCAAGTAATTTAAGGACCTGGAAAGTCCCGACAGGGGCGAGGTGAGGTGAATGGGTCCAACATTCCACAGACTTTCGCCCAGGAGACTGGTGTTCGCTTCCTGTATGAATGTTGAGCCAAACCATGATGTTTTTTTCTAAACCTGACCATGTGCGTTTGTTGCACAAGGAAATAAGTGTAAATATGAGGTGTAAATGCCAATGTTGCACATTTATTTGAAAAAGATGTAAATAGGAGTGGACCCAGGATAGACCCCTGTGGAACTCTGCAAAAGATGTTGTTGTGGATACATTTCAACAATGCTTATGTTAACATGTGGTTAAGTTTAGGCACAAATACCACGTGGCTATGGTGGTTATGGTCCAGAAAAGATCCTGTTTTGGCTTAAGATACCCAGGTTTGTGCCACTATCACTGTTGGAAACACAACAATGACTCACTAAAACGGGTTTTGTTGTTTCTTGGTTTTGAACAGTGGTCAGCAGTGGTCTGGTCTTCTTGCGACTGGACTGGCATTGAAAATGAATCATGAGGTTCAGAATAATCCAATATACTGTAAGCATGATTCCTGGGCTCAGTCTTTCTGTAGTAACTTGACTTCAACAAGTCTCTCCTCATCCATTCTTTGTCACACATGAGACACAGCAACAGCTACAGAGTTGTCTTTATACATCCATGGTGAGGAGAGGAGTTGAGCTGCCACAGGAGCAGAGAAACAGAGCTGCTGGAGTGGGGGAAAATGCATTTAATTCCAGGGGCAGTGAGGCTGGAAATAGGCCAGTGGCTTAAGGTGCCGTGGGGCAGAGGGTTCAGGAGCGCCGATGGGCATCTAGCTGCAGCTGGTGTGGGTTGAACATTGAAAATAATAGGGGTGTATTTCTGAGGCATGGCGTTCGCAGCCAGTGTGTTTTGGCCTTAAGGTTCTAATTTATCAGTGCATACCTTGAATTTTCATATTCATGTAACTTCCCATGGTACTACAAGTCTGTCAAAGTCCTCAAAACCAAAGACACTTTACCTGTTGGTTGCTGCTGACAGACTTTGTCTCTTTTCAGGTTCACTGCAGCGATGTCAAGTTCAGTAACCAAAATACCAAACAGATGCAGTTGAGAGATGAGAGAGTAATCCTGCGTGCACCTGAGGGAAAGCACATTATATATTGTTCTATTTCTCTCTCTGTTTGGGGTGAGAAGGTCTAATGAGCTCCTCGGGGTTTCATTTGTTCATGTGAACTATTATAGATTCAGAGGAACGTGAAAAGAAAAGAGCAACGTGAGAGAACATTTTTCTTTTGCTCTTCCTCCTGAGCCGAAAGCTCTCCTTCAGTTCAACAACAGGAGTGTGTACATCAGAAGGTCAGGAGGTCTGATGGGTTTGACGTCCGCAGTACACAGAGAAGCACTTTGAAAAACACTGTTGACATTTTTATGTGTGTTTGTGTTGAGCTGAATCCTTGTGCGACCTGCGCAAAGTGCGGTGAGTGAGTTTGAGTGGCATAACTGACCTTTTACGTATGTCTCTGGCAATCTCTGAGCATCCGTCTGACAAGGTCAAACTCCTTGTACGTTGCTCTACATGTAATGCATTTGATGTTTAAACATGATTCCAGATCCATTTTCTCCCTCTGTGTGTCTCTGTCACTGTTTCCATCCATTTCATCATGAGACATTTGGAGGAAGCTTTTAGCATCCAGGTCCCTGAGGGCCTTAAACCTTGTGTCCTCTCAAGCATGATTACATTTTCCCACCCAGATAAGTGATTGTTGGTGCTAAATGATGCTTTTAAGCAGCATGTATATTACTGCTTGTAGCAGTTATTTTTTTCTGTTAAGGATTCCTTCATCATGCCTGATGGGTTTTGAAGCTGCAGTGAAAAAACAAGCTGCTTGTAGCTCACAATTTAAGCATGTAATTCCTACCTGCATTATTTCAACCATGGGTAAACTGGACATGTTTTGTTGACCCATCCATCCACTGTGACATCCTCCCTAAGGAGTTTTAAAAGTTAAGGATCAGACAGGTTGTGTCTTTAAAAAACCTTGTCACCTAAAATCTACATGCATATACAATTAATTTGCAACAGCAAATATTTTTATCTTTATCTGTTAATTTATTCATTTATTTATCTTAATGAGTCTATCTTTTTGTCCTTATCGTCATCATTCTTTTATTTGTATTTATTAATTTTTTCATATATTTTATATTTCTTATCCTTTTGGTCTTACTTTCATTTGCCTTTACCATGACATTTGTGTGTTTAATTTTCATGGCTTTGCCCTCTATTTTTCTTGTTTTATCCAATTTGATCTTGCCTCTGTTTTGCCTGACTTTTTGTTGTTGTTTGCCCCTGATTATTCCGCTTTTTGCTTTGTTTCTCAAGCACTTTGAACCCCTTGATTTGGAAAAACTTAAAGTCAGAACGGAAGAAGCACTCTACATCATTGGTGTTTTTCCCACTTATCCAATCAGATTAATTAAGAGCAACCTCCTGTGATGGCGGTGACACCAAATAGTATCATACATAGTTATTGTAAATGTTACCTCACTTTGCCCTGGGCAAGCTGCCAGACATATTTTAACAAATTGTAACCTCAGCTAATTTTTGTCATTTCACCAACTGTAATTACCTCCGCCAAGGAGGTTGTGTTTTCGCCGGCATTGGTCTGTTTGTCTACAAAATAACTCAAAAAGTTATGAACAGATTTTGATGAAATTGTCAGGACAGGTGGATAATGGGACAAGAAACAGGTGATAAGATTTTGGTGGTGATCGGTTGAAGCAAAGTGGAAAAAATAATAAATAAAGTCTATCATCTGACAGCCCCAGCAGCAATTCCAATTTCTAAAGATGGTGAAAATAGCGCCACGTGTTGTTCTACTTGCTAAATATTGTTGTAATTCTAAAGTTGAAATTAATGTTCTGTGTTGGTACAAAATAAAAATGAAATAAATACACCACAGTGTCTCCATGGTGAAGGCATATATAACCTAATAATGATAGTGATGCAAATAACCTAATTGTGATGCAGGCTGCAAAATCTGATGCAGAGGGGGAGGGAATATCACTTACTTGGCGGAGGTCTGCATTGTGAGTGCTTTTCTAGTTTTGCTGACTGTGTTGCTAAAATACATATTTTGTTGTAAATTGTCTAAATGAAATTTTTATACAACCTGTCACCTTGAGTCTAATTTCTGAAACATGGATTAGCGTCACTGGATTAGTTGAAAAACATATAGAAAACACAATTACTAAATGTTTGAATTTTTGTTAACTAAAACTATGACAGATAAAAATGACTAAACTGTGAGTAAAACTACTAAATATTTTCTTCCTAAGACAAAGACTTAATCTATAATAGTTGTCAAAAGTCACACTGATCTCAAGATCTGAGGTCCTGACTGGAAAAACCATTGCCAGTGAAAACAGCCCATGCAGTATTTAAATTTTTACAAAAGTCTACACTTCAAAACTTTTTAGTCTTAAAAAGATGAATAAAATAAACTTGATGGTCCTGTGCGATTGTGGAGGAAGCTTTCTTGAGAGCCATACTTTTCTTCTCTTTATATGAAGAATAATATGAAGGAAGTATTAAATATTCATTAATTTATGCATTAAAATTGATCACATTAGCAACTAAATGGCTTTTTTTCCATCTCATGATCACCATGGTTTTCATGTCAAGAGCCAAAGGGTTACATATTGTATCTGCAGCATATTATGCACATGAATAGAAGCACATTAAGAATACAAAGCTCATAGTGGTCCGCGCAGCTCCCAGTACATCTCCCTGAATATAAAATGAAAATTATGCAGTTGCGCTCTCGTTCATAACATGCAGAAAAGACTCAGCTGCAGAATCTCTCTTTATCTCTCATCCTTCATTCCCAGCTGATTATTTTGTATTGTTGCTTTTTATCTCCACCCCTGCAGATGGAGACGAGGAAGCGCCTGGCCAAGATCGTGTTGGTGTTCGTGGGTCTCTTCGCTCTGTGCTGGTTCCCCAACCACGTTCTTTACATGTACCGCTCCTTCCACTACCATCAGACGGATCTGTCATTGGCTCACCTCATCATCACCCTGCTGGCCCGAGTCCTCAGCTTCTCCTCATCCTGCGTCAACCCCTTCGCCCTCTACCTGCTCAGTGAGAGCTTCCGCAGGCATTTCAACAGGTTGGGTCTCAAATAAGAGTTTCTGGAACTGTCTTTGACTATGCCCAATAATAATAGTTATTGTAATAATAGTATTGTTCTTAATGTCAACAAATCCCATGAAAAGACCAAAACCAACAACATGTTGTCTGTCTCTGTATAAACAAACATTATTCAAACAGGAGAAAATACTGCATTTGTTGGGGACTTTTTTCAGCTGCACCAAAGTCATTGAAATCCAGTGCTTGGTCAGTGACTTCCAGCGTCAGACACAGATGAAAAAAGCCATCCTTTTGCATCAGCATGATACACAGCCGGTCGCTGTTATCGTTTAACAGCGCCTGGCGGTGTCGTGGAAATCATGACGGGATAACAAAGAAAGTTAAGGCAGTGGAAGTCTGAGTAGGGCGAGCAGGAGGGGTGGTGGATGGGTCCAACAAACACTGACTTTCACCCGGGTGGCTAGTGTTTGCTTCCCGTAAGATTGTAAAGCCAAACCCTGTTCATTTTTCTAAACCCAACCATGTGCGTGTGTTGTTTAAGGAAAAAAAAATCCCTTTGCAGAATTTTACCAGCGTAGTGCTTTTATTTTGAAAGAAACTGTAAACTGTACATTTCTTGTGAAAACAGAAGTGTTTTTTGAAAACAATGTATGTAACAGGCTGAAGTTGACGCAGCATTGCAGAACGTCATCCTACCACTGTGAAAAGTTTTTGCGCTGGCATCTGACGCGGAAATGACTGACAAGACGGCAATATTTGACAAGTTGGGAACAGACGATAAGGCTCGTTCTGGAAAACTTGTGGCTTCTACTAGCCGGCTAAGAGGAGTCAGCAGTCACAGACGGTATAAAACAGTCAATAAAACCGTTTCTTTAACTGTTGTGAATCCCTGCTGCCATCAGAGGTCCTTGGGCATACAGACAAAATATATGAGGCTGATTGGTCCAGCAGTTAGTGGGATTAGCTGTGGACAGACAGATACACACACAACCAAACATACAATCCCATCCAGGCTTACACCTGGTGGAGATTAACACATACATGAACATTAGATCTTAATTAAATCAAATATTACATCACATTGGCATATCAGATACGAATATGGAGGGTCGTCAGCTGGTGGCCAATCAGCTGATGAATGATCCAGTGATTATGATGCAGGACTGAAACAGCTGATGCCAATCAGCTAATGCAAGCACAGCGTCAGAGCTCTGCCCAAACAAACGCTCTGCTCATACTCATTTTCATAAGCGACTCAGCTTCAGAAATATATGAATGTATTAAATGTATGCCTTCATCATTTTGTATTCACTGTCCTGAACCCATTTTACTTTTTACCCCGTAAGGCAACATGCAGTCTGACAGGACGCTCAACACTATGCTGAGATTAACTGCCCTTACCATAAAAAAGATGGAAACATATGGAGGGTGGTCACTTCAACAATTTTTTATCTCTTTACTGACTGTATCTATACAGTGTGAATAAGACATATTGATGTCACAGGGATATAAATCAGAACTCCTGCAGACACTGAGACAGGCTGCTGCTCAGTGTCTGCAGGGTGCTGCTGGTATTTTTCTCTCTGTGTACAGACCATGGTAAATTGCAATTGTACACCAATCAAAACTTTCCAGAAGGCTGAACATTTGAAAAACTCAGAAATAGAGTCAGGAAAAAAAGCAGACGGCGAGTCCTTCGATTTTCACCATAAATGGACTCCATAACCTCGTGGCAATATGAAGTAATCATGGCTTCGTCATTTTCTAAATCTCCTTTTGAGTGCTTCCACTTCCACTAAACTTCATTATTCTACCTCGGCGAGACGGAAACCCTCTTCAAAACTCGGCACAATCTTCCCAAACAGTGTGACTGTCACAGTGAGCTACAGGAACTCAGGGACGCGCCTTGTGTTTTCATTTGGGTCAGATTTGCAGGCAAATCCTTACGCCTCAGAGTCAGCAGAGAATACGTAGGAAAAATAAGATGTGCCTTTGGGAAGCAATTATAACGGAGCTGCAGCATGAAGCACGCGCCATAATTCACCTGTCTTTGGATTTATTTCTTATTGCTCAAAAGACATTTTCCAGGTCCAAGTGTGAGGATTTCCAGAAGTGTTAAGCCTTCACCTTCTGTATCCGGGGAGCGAGTTAAGAATCTTTATTTCCCTGGTTCTTTGGGACTTTGGGAAATATCAGTCCAAACACACACACACACACACACACACTCCCGGCACAGATTTCTATAAAGTCTGAAACAGTTTGACAGCAACTCCAGCAGTCAGTGTGACTGTGTTTTGTTTCACATTCTTTAAGCGGGATTTATACCTCTGCTTTAAATCATGTCGTACCTACGGCGCAGGCTCTGCGTAGACACGTAGGCTACCCTATGCCATTGCTTGATGTGCACCATTTCTCTCAGTGGAAATGAAGCTTTAATTTACATTAATTCACAGATAAGAAACATAAATTGTGAAGACAAAGCCCCGACACAATGGCATCTGTAATCCTGTGTATAATTTATCCTGGCTTCACATGAGTAGAGAAAAACTCAGCTAGCTGCTAAGCTAATTTATGCAATGTAAAATGCCATAGGCTTGTGCTAATAACGCCATCATGTTGTATTTGTGAGGAGTACGTGTTTGTTACAAGACTATTGTTTTGTTGGTGAACCTTGTGAGTTACAATAAAACTTAATTTTGAACGTTACTTTTGTGAAATGTTGCTGTTGTTCCCGGCCTGGTATGAGTGAAGGAAAACTCAGTTAGCTCCAGATTTTGATCTGGTCTCTTCTTTAAGTTTGTATTTAACAGAATATCTTATTATCTCAATAAAATGTACTGAAACAAAAGAGGAATTTATTATTTTGGCCGGTAAATAAATATGGCTTGGCTGGTGGATTTTTTCCATCAACCAGCCACCTTGGCCGGTAAGTCAAAAAGTATATTTCTGACCCTGAGACCAATCGTCATTCAGCAACAAGTCAGTCCAGTTTGAAGAGACCTGACACACCAAGCCTACGGGCCGTTGCTGAGCGTCTGTGACCCTGGTTTTTCTGGTGTGTCCTGCACTGTTGGCCCTTGTCTGCTTTTTCTCTTTTTTGGTTGATTGAGCATGTTGAATTGGCATCTTGCCCATCAGTGAATGAAATCACTCTGATTGGCTGTTCAGTTCAGTCCACGAGAACAGAAACAATTGCGAGGAGAGCAAATAGACAGCTGAAGTCAAGAGGGAGTGAAACCAAAACAAACTTGGTGAGATTACTTTTTTAGCCACTGAGCTCTTCAGCAGATTTTTAATTTGTTGTGTTATTGCTCAGTAGCGCTTGTTAAATATCACTTGTTCTTTAAACACTGAGTTGTATTGTTGATGTGCTAACTGGCGAACTAGCGTCTAGAATCCTTCCTGTCAGTCTTCACGTTTCCCTTTTTGAATGATGAATTCAAATTCAATTTCAAATTCAGAGAGATATCTCCTCGCATGAAGAAGCGGAGCGTACTTCACGCTGTGTGGTGTGTTTTAAGTGCAACTTTTTGGCAGAGGCAACATGAGGTGACAGTTGGCCTTTGGTGCCACGAGTTCGTTGATGTCAATTTTGTTTGTGTGGCCCTTAAACAACAGTTTACTCTGCAGTTTCTTGAGAAAACACATATTATAAGAAAAGAACTCTTGGAAACAATAAGACGATTTAATCAATAAATAATTCAAATAATAATCTAATAAAACAGAAAGACAATGTTGCACCATTGTTACAAAACATCCGTGAGCTGTATTTTGTGAGCCTTTTAAATCTTGCTTTGTCTCTCTGACCACATGCTGTGGCAGTCAGATTAAAGGAACCCTGGGGAGATTTCAGATGTGTAGGATGTGGGCTTCGTAAATGTTTTATGAGGATGGAAATGCGTTCGATACTGGTCTCAAGGATTCACAGGATGTGTTGTGGTTTGAATCACTGGACGTAAGCATCCCTTTGTTTTAAAGCAAACTTCACCGGGTGCTTTAATGTGGCGGCACAGCTCAGCTGAGGGTGGGACCGTCACTAGTTATCCAGTAATATGGAAGGGCAGCAGGTTTCCTCCTGCTGTGAGGCTGCGCCAGTGTTCACAGCTCCTCTGTTTATGCCTTGACTCCACTGAGAAGCAGTGCGGCTCTTTTTCTGAACACACAGTACATAAAGTCATATATTTATGTTCTGTTATATTCTGTTTCATTCTCAGTTTATGAAATGCTTTGTAGTTTTTTCCATCAGCCACCTCCAGTATGACGTTATATTGCATCATAGCAGACCACGTTTCAGTAACCGGACCGTATAATTAGACACCTACTGCTTGATGAAATGTTGCTTAAAAATGTGCTATTGTAAAACTGTGCATAAAGATCATGGACATCTGTGGTTTATTTGTGTAACGACCACCACCAAAAAAAAGAAAGAAAAGATAAAGAACTTATCAGTGAGAAAAACACAAATTTCAAACATGTTATATTTGTGTTAAAGAGGCAACAGATAGGATTCGTTTATTTTCAGCTTGGTACCACCTAGCGTCAGTGGTGTTGCATCGCACTGTCGCAACGACCAAACTGACCGTGGGGATCAGAGATAATCAATAAAATGTAGGCTGTAAAGCCACCAGTATACCTCTATGTATATGTAGAATGAGAAGGTGTGTGGACACTATACTAAATAAATGAGTAAAGAGACCGAGCAACAATTATCAGATTTATCGGAA
>NC_065517.1:33864139-33874560 GCF_006386435.1 Epinephelus moara
CTTGTTTTTCCTCTTCTTTTATCACTCTCCTTTTTGCTCTTCTTTGCCTCCTCAGACAGAGGAGCTCTTTTTCTTTTGCTAGGCCGTTTTTCACTTGTCTCCAAACTTTGTCCGTCTGCCATTGTGCTCGTGACTCAACTATCTCATGCCCAACTCCTCATAAGGACCCAGTCCCTGATTGGCTGACTGACCAGTTTTGCAATACATGACGCATTTCCTGCCATAAAGCAGATTTTTTCTGTGAAATTTCGCCCCTGGTGGCAGAAGCTTATTGCAAAGCCACTAAGTAACCTATGTAAATGCTGATAGTCTGATTTTACTGTGGCCACTACCCTGTGCAACCCACATTATTTTCATAATGATATATTTAGGAAAAGATGCTGTCTGTTGGTTCTTTAATAGAAATATGTTCAGTAGTCAACAACAAGAGAGCTATTATCATGAGCCTGGATGTTTTTACCGCAACATCGCTGCTTTTCCAGCTGGGATTGTAACCCCCAATTTTTTTTTATTTCTTTTTTGCATTTTTACAAACAAAACAAAAAATAACAAGACAATCAAAAACAAAATTAACAGACATTAATACGGGAAAGGCAGCTATGGGACGGCTGTGGCTCAGACGTAGAAGGTCATCCAGTAATCAGAGGACCGCCTCCTCGGCTCCTCCAGTCCACGTGTGAATATATATATGAATGGGTTAATGTGACATGTAGTGTTGAAGCACTTTGAGTGGTCAGAAGACTAGAAAGGCGTAGACCATTTACCATTTCTTCAGTCATAGTGGTGAGCCAATCATGAGTGCAACGTGTACTATACCACATCGAATTGTTCCCTTCAGACATATATCAGTTGAATCTGTCCCATTGTTCATTCACCATATCGTTTTCCCAGTTTAATCTTCCACACACAGTTGTTTCCATCATTTGAGCTGGCAACATATTCAGTGTAGGAGTTTGAGGTTCCTTCCATCACCTCATTATCATCTGAGCACAGGCTAAAAGGCCAGTTTTTAATATTCTAAATTCAAATTTATTCAAATTCGGCACTGCAGTTTTGTCACCCAGGACTCAGGAGACGACGTCTTGGCGAACTGGGCAGTTCACATTCTAACCATTAACCAGTGTAATCCAGAACATTCCTCCACAGGGAAGAAACCCTAATGCCTTCTCACAGTGCATATATGTGCCATGTTTTCTGCATTTCCAACATAGATGGTCTTTAAGTAGGCCCATTCCACTGATTCTTACTGGAGTGTGATAATATCTGTCAATCATTTCATACTGAATTAATTTGGCTTCTCTGAAATATACCCCGGTGTTGGGAAGAATCCCCTCCTATGTTTTTGATCTTTCTCCCATATCATCCTTAGATTACCACAACCGTTGTTTTTTATCCAAAGACACATTACATACCACTGTGATGCTCTGTGGCAACTGTACGTACAGTAGCACTCTGTCTACGTCTAGTCTCTAATCTGTAGATATTTCCAAAAGCGGCCTCGTCCTTCCAGGTTGAATTTTTCCTTCATTCTATTATGTGAAAGAAAATTACCCTCTTTAAACAGATAATCTAATATTCTGATACCTTTTCTTAACCACTGAGTTTAATAGATTATCTGCCTACCTATTTATATTTCATGGTTGTGCCATATGGCTGAATATATTTGAATATTATCAGAATTCTTACATTTTTTATGTACTTTTTGCCAAACTATTCTTAAATGAGCTGCAATAGGATTTATCATACTAATTATTCTCATTTTTTATCTTTTGTGTGAGAGCTTCAGTGAGTTTAAAAGGAGAAGTAAGTTCCTGTTCAATTGGGATCCAGTCCAAGTCAGCATTTGTTCCGCCTCAGTGTCTGGCAAGCTTTGCATTTCAAAAGAAACATTATAATATTTTAGGTTTGGCAGTGATAGACCCCCTCCTGTCTTTGGCTGGCAAGGTTTGTCCATATGAAACCTCTAAGAGGAGGCACTCAGGAGAATTACCCAGAGCTCATGGCCATAGGTGAGGGTTGGGACGTAGATGAACCTGTAAATCGAAAGCTTTATTAACACAATAAATTGATTTTTCTAATGTCATGTAGATGAACTGACTGTGTTGAGTATCACCGAGTGTCATCCTTTCATTGTGATGGACCTATTACTTTAATGTGGTACAGTCCTTCCTAATCTTTTGTCCATTCTAAGTTCTATTGTTTTTGCTCTTCTTCTTATTTCTTGTATTTTGTGTTTCTCTCCTTTTTTTTGGCGATTTATTTGTTATGGGTGCCATTTCCAAAAACTATATTTCAGAGTTTGCAGATCCAAAAGTACTGGAATGAAAAGGGCACAAAAAGAACCGGTTTCTGATTAAATAAAGAGAAGATAAAGTCTAAATGTCACTTTACCAAAATGGGAAGCAATAACATTTGTTTAATAATGGAAACTGGGATGGAAGCAGACCATGTTCTTTTCCTTCTTTTGTTTAGGATTATGCTTTAACAGCTCGTACCACACCAAATATCTCCACATGCAACTATTCTGTTAGAACTACATTGTGATTCAGTTAAAGTACGTGTAATTAAAGGAGTATATTAGTTTTTCGGTTTTATCATGATGACCCTGTGGAGTAAAATCAAACCTCTAAAATCTGTAATGAAGATATTTAAAGAAAGATCCTCCAGGACTTTGTGCACTCAGTTAACTCTTTCTTTTTCTCCTCAGTCAGCTGCGATGTGGTCGAGGTCCTCGCCCCGAGCGCCAGGCCAGCTACCTGCATAGCACCTCCCACATCCGCCTCACCTCCATCAAGAAGACCACACCCACTGCAGCCGTCATTGCACCAGCAGCCAATGGCAACTCCAACAGACAAGAGGTGGCTCTGTGAAGTGTGAGGCTGCGTGATTTTCAGCTTCATGTCATCACAGGAGTTCTGCAGACATTTGGACTCCTGCAGACCAGGAGATGTGTTTTGGTGCAAAGTGCGGATGGATAGAGGAACTCTGCAGGCCTCGCACCGGTTGAATGATTGTACCAGTTGCTCCTGTCACACTGGACTTCATCATCTACATCTGCAGCTTGGTTGCCAAACAAAAAGTGCCTCTTGGAAATTCGAGTTCAGACATCAAATGGGAATCACAAAAACCCAAACTTGAGATATTTTCTACATCCACAGTGTTTGCAAGAAGTATATATCTTACTAAAGGTGTTGGAGGAAGTTAAATTTGCAAAGGTTGCAAAAGTTTAACAAACCACAAGTCCAAGGCTGAGAGGACAGACAGTCTTGTTGACAGCATGGATAACACACTAGCATGTCCGCTGTGAAAGCTTGTTTCTCTGCTGCTGGAATGCTCATCATCGATTGATCTAAAAAGCCATTTTCATCTGTGTGGTGTCATGGTATTGATCCAGGGACAGAGGAGGAATTATGCCTGTCTTTTTGTCTGCTGCCTTTGAAGAGGAGGGTCAGAGACCAAGCAACATCCCCAGGGACACGAGTAAGTCCACGTCTTATCCAAGGACATTTTGGAGAATGTTTGGTACCGTGGGACTGGACGTTTGACTCTCTAGTTACGGGATGGTTTCTCTCTAAACTCCTGCTACGACGATTCTGGAGATGAATGGAATGCAGTTGTAGAAGACAAATGACTCAAAGCCTTGTAAACCAAAATATCTCCCTGTGGAGGAGAATCTGTTTGGTAAATGTTTGCTTTGTGGCTCTGTTAATCTCTGTGTTCACCAGGTACAGCTCTGTTTGATTTTTGTTGAACGTGCTACTGTAGCTCCAGTTCTGTTTGCCCATCCAGTCTACACGTGTTTCATGGATTTAAGGGATGCCAAAGCTAATTGCCCTCTGGTCAGGGCTTAACAGTGTGAGTATTTCACATGCATTTGCCCCTGAAAATAGAAATGTGCGGGCCGAACAATTAGACAGAAGCACAGTGTGTGTGTAAAGATCACAACCTACCATGAACTACTGATTATTCAAAAAGTAAAAAACTAAAAAAACACTTAGGAAAAGCATCAGTATGATAGACTTTCAGTCAATGTTACACATTCAGGCTCAGCAAAAATGAAACCCATTAATATTTATTATGAACAGGGCTCTGCACTTTGCATTAACTGAGGAAGCTAACGTTAACGTTAGCATGGCAGCTAGCAAAGACAGAGCAGCTGAGAACGATGTTAGCAAGCTACTGGGCCCCCTGCTCTGACTTAAACGTCCACTGGAGTTAGCAAAGGGAAGACTTTATTCACGTGGCTCAAAATGTTCCCTGTTTTTCACTTCCATAGTCCCAACATTGTCTCATAGAACAGTTTGTATGATATCCGACGAATTATTGCCCCACCAATGACATTACGTCCTTAACGTAGAGTTACGTAATTAACGTGAAGTTATGGAAGTTAGGTATAAATAAAAGTTACCATGGTTAGGTTTAGGAAGAGAAACTGAGGCAGCTAACGTTAACGTTAGCATGGCAGCTAGCAACGACAGAGCAGCTGAGAACGATCTTAGCAAGCTACTGGGCCCCCTGCTCTGACTTAAACGTCCACTGGAGTCAGCAAAGGGAAGACTTCATTAACGTGGCTCAAAATGTTCCCTGTTTTTCACTTCCATAGTCCCAACATATTCTCATAGAACAGTTCGTATGACATCCGACGAATTATTGCCCCACCAATGAAATTACGTCCTTAACGTAGAGTTACATAATTAACGTAAAGTTATGGAAGTTAGGTATAAATTAAAGTTACCATGGTTAGGTTTATGAAAAGAAACATGCTGAGGATTTACCTTAAATTGGCTCAAAACTCACTTATCTGAACACATGACTGTCAGATGCCAGATGAAAGTCTGTTTTTGTGACTCATCCACCGCTGCAACCTGCCTCCTTACAAGCGCTCAGGACCGCTTCCTTATCACGTGATCACAAGCTTTAAAAATTCATGGGGTATGTACATATTTGGCCGTACACGTACGAAAAATTTCTGAGAACAGTCTGATAGTCTTTAACTGATTTTCACATTATAATTCAACGCATCCCCATACAATGGTTTATATGATGTCCTACATTTTAGCACCCCACAAATGATATCACATCCTTGACTAACATGATTAACTCCAAAAAAAAACCAAGATAGCAATGGAGGCTTTGGAACAGTAACCAACTGGAAGATGTCACGGTAGATATGTTCATTATTTTTAACAGTCTAGGGTTTTCACATCATAATTACACACAAGCAGTGGTGGAAGAAGCACCCTGATACTTTGCTTAAGTAATAACAAGCAAAAGTCCTGCATTTAAAGTCTTACTCAATTAAAATCACAAGTTTTAGCTTCAAAATATACTTCAAGTACAAAATGCATGCAGAGTGACCCATGTCAGAATAATACAGTATATACTGGATTATTATTATTGATGCATTAATGTGTTCATCACTTAAATATTGCAGGTGCTAAAAGGTGGAGCTCATTTTTATGACTTTATATACTGCTGGGTGACTAAATCTATATATTATAATTTGTATAATTCATAGCTGATTTAATCTGAATCTCAGTAACTAAAGTTATTAATGTAGCAGAGTAAAAAGTACAATGTTTATTCAAGTAAAATACACGTATGGCAAACTTGTACGAAAGTGAGTAAATGTACTTAGTTACATTCCACCACTACACACAAAGAGAAGAAACACACACACATATAGTACATATATAATACTCCGTGGATTAACTCTGTTACTCCACAATTTTTGGGAGTAAGAAGTTAGTGTCAAATCCTGCTTCTGGTCCTTGAAAAGATAATGTGAGAGTCCATATTCTCAGAGGGTATTGGGCTCCAGGCCAGGGTCGTGCCTCGCTGGGCCTCTGGCAGTTCTGATGGCTTCATTGACCTGCGACACTCCAGCACACACTGGAATGGGATGCAGCTGAGTGTGGAGAAGTCTAAAGCCGTATTGCTCCTCAGAAAACTGAGGATTACTCAGTCGCTGTAATTCTGTACTAATTTCAGGGAAAATAACAATTTCGTTCTCCATTTCAAACCAAGAAGACTTAATTCTCCATATATGCTGTTATTGCATGTGTGCATGTCCTTTGGAGCTGAATGAAAAGACTCTCCAGGTTACACTCACAAGCATCTGGAATTAATTAACTGGAAGTTTACTGACTGAACACTAACCTCTAATTACCAACAAATGATGTTCCAGGAAATAATTAATAAGTAATTACGGACCTTTTACATGAGGTGTTCTTTAATTGAACATAATGTAAGACAAGGAGGCATTTTACTAAAACATTACTTAATTTAGATGTTCAATAAAAAGTTGGACATTTGGACTGAAGACCCTCTTTTTTCATAGACGATGTCATCAGTTTCTCCAGGTAACGCTCAGTTTTGAGCACTGGAGATAGCCGTAGCCAGAGGCGTTGTGTTTTCAGGTTGTCACCCAGACAGTCCGTCCCATTTTCATGAACACGGTATCTCAAAAACACCTCAGGGGAACTTCTCCCAATTTGGCACAAATATCCCTTTGGACTCAACGATTAACTGATTAGACTTTGTTGTCATAGGTCAAAAGTCAAAGCCACTTTGACCTTGTTTGGTTGATTCTTGTGAACACGACATCTCAAGAACACCTTGAGGGAATTTCTTCAAATTTGGCACAAACGTCCACATGTACTCAAGAATGAACTAAAGTTGTCAAAGGTCAAGGTCAGTGTGACCTCACAAAACTTGCTTATTATGGCACAACTTAATACAAATGTCTAACAGGATAAAATAATTAAGGTTAAATGGTCAAAGGTCAGCTTGACTGTGACATCATCATGTTTTGACGTCATATCTCAGGAACAGAAGGGGAGACATTTGGTCAGATACTGAATTGGTGACTCTAATCTTGAAACTGTGCTGATTGTATAGATCTTCTGTGTGTGAAGCATCCATGTTTTCACTGACATGTATGGAGACTGTCAGAGACACTGGACTGGTGGGCGGGGTCATACAGCCACAGGGCGGACTGGTGGGCAGAGTCATACAACCACTGGGCGGTGAGTCTAAGATTTAGACCTATTCCAATAATCCTACCTACATTTACTTTCGATCAAAGTGTTGTGTGTTGGGCTAATCTGACTTCTTTCACCACACAAGATAACCGCCGCTGTTCTTGCATGCGGTGCTACAAGTGCCAAAACCCCTCCAAGCTTTGAACATGCAACAGTTTCTTTCCTTTAAAAAAAAGTCTCTAAAGAAGCTGGCATTTCCTGGTGGATGCACAGACTAACAAACATGTGTAAAGTATCGGTGCTTCGTGTTGCTGCTTTGGCATGAACTGACAGCTGGTGAAGTGTGTGTGCACACATCGACGTGCTGCATATTCAAAAAAACCACTTACAGTAAAAGATTATGTGACGTTCTTCTGATTACATTTTAATGTTGTTGTTTTTTTCCTTTTTAAAAGATTTGATGTGTTTTTGGATGCCAGGCATGTTTCATGTTTCTGTATTGGAAAATTATGATTGAGTCTCATAATCACATAATAAACGCTTCCATACGGGCGCACACATCAAGTGCCAGACTGCAGCATTTTTCCTCACACTTATATAGAAATAATTGTTGTTTGAAGCAACATTAGAGGCTGAGACAGGACATGTTTCAGGGCAGTCTAAGTAGTGGTTGTCACTGCGGGCTCTTAGCTCTTTAAATAGACAATCAGCTGTAAGTGGACATGAAATTATAGCAGGTAAGCAGGTGTCAAGCGTCTGAATGCACCCGCTGGAGCCTGTCAGTAAAGTAAAGTAAAGAGCTGTGGTGGAGCAGAGGGTGGCTGGACAGCTGTTGCTTCCTCAAAACTTGCAACATGTCATTAGCTGGTGGAAAGCTAAACACAGACATTATCGAGACAGACTCATGTAAAGTTCATATGAGTTCAGTGACTACACCGTTTATCAGTGTTAAAGGCATACTGTTAGTGGCTCACTGTGTGCTACTTTGAGTTTGTGAAGAAAACTTGTTCATGAATTGAAGTAAACACTGACTGGTTGAACAGTCTGCATCAGAACTCTCACACAACTCGTGCAGTAAAATCCAAGTCTCATTTATCCAGTCGTATGCTCAGTGCTTTACGAACTCATGCATATTCAATAAAACGTTTTAAAATATGTCAGTACACAACTAATATTCCACAATTCAGCCCACCACAAATGATGTTATGTTATTGACGTAAAGTTACGAAGGCTAGGTTTAGGAATAAGAAACGCAGTGAGGGCGTTCCTTAAAATGACTTTAAGTTCACACATTTGAGAACACATGTCTCCAGGGGATAGTCCGGGGGTTTTGCGACCCATCCACCGCTCCAACCTGCCTCCTCACAAAGATCGCTCATGACTGCTTCCTTGTTGACTCAATGCATTGGTCACATGATCGCAGCCTTTCAAAGTACGTGGGATATTTACGAATTTGGGTGCAAAGCATTTCTGAGAACAGCCTGACTGTAGTTTGTCAGCTCTGCGTAGTCAAAGGTTTTCCTTCAATCCTTTGGGTTTTGAAAAAGACATCTTTTTTCTTCAAGTGTAATATATGCTCCAATTTTAAGGTGGTGTACATGTTGAGAAGAAATAAACTTCAGAGAATACATTACTGATTCGTTCCTTCACCATTATTTAAATTTCTCTGTAGTCTCCCACAGTCGTATCTCACTTGAACTACACTGCCTCCATGATCTCTATTGGTTTGGCTCTGTTTCATCAAGATCCGCAAGTTGTCTGTAAACATGCACAAATACAGACAAAATGAACACAGTACAGGCAGAAGGCTTCATCCGTCTTTGTATTTAATGTTGAGCATAAATGAGCCCTTAGCAGCTCGTGTTGGACGGATAAGGAGAGAGCCGGAGGAGATCAGCGATTAGCCCTCCTATCCACCCACCCTACCATCACAAATAGATTCTAATTCTGTAGGAAACACTGAATGTTCATAATAATAGGCTATCTGAGAAACCATCACAACTATTTCTGCAACATTTTCATATCTCAACGGGCATTGCAACTTTTTCGAAAAGCTGCCATGAACCACTCCCCAGAACAGCCCACACATACCTGGAGGGACTGTGAAGTTTCAAACTTCCATTACATGAGACTTGAATTATGCTGCACAAGGTGTGTGAGAGTTTGTAAATGGGTGTTTTGAGGTAGTTTTGCTGTTGTTAAATGTGGACCCTGTTTACTTCTATTCATGAAGAATGTTCACCTTTTTTGGATTCTTTGATTACTGTGGAGACGTGAGAGAAATACACAAATTACAGGTAACACAAATGTAACTGATATTAAAAAATGGTCATTAGCAGGTGAGGTGTTCCTTTAAGGACGGGGCCTGTCTGTACAGAGGACAGCGACGCTCTAACAGCTGTAAACATGCTTTTAGACAACAAATAATTGTAAAGGCAGGCCACAGGGGCGTTCACTATCATGGACACACTGCTATTTTCCGCTGCTGTCTGAGTGGTTGGACTTTTGTGACACCATGTGACCATGGCAACCACATGATACAGGAGCTAATTTCACGAACACCAGTTTACAAGGTTCATTAATTGATGTTTTAAAACAAGTGATGAACAACAAATTTGAAGTTGTAGTAAAAAGCATAATTAGCAGATGTTGGTGTTATTTTCAAGATGTCTGAAGGTTGTTGGTTGATTTCAGCTCAGTATTTAATACAATCTCACCATGAAACACTTTGGTCTTTGTGCTAAACTCTGCAACTGGATGTTGGCTTGCAGATTTACACAGCTCTTCATCAGGAGTGATCAATTAGATCAAGTTAAAGAAATGTCTTGGAGCGACATCAGCTTCAAAGTTTGATTATCTGGACGAAAATTGTTTGTTTGTGACTCGACTTACATGGTGCCCAGGGTCATGGGAAACCTGGAAAAAGTTGTGGAATTTGACGATCTCATTTTCCAGGCCTGGAAAAGTCATTGAATTAGAAAAAATCACTGAAAGTGTTGGAAACTCATGGAATGTTGTTTGTTACGAAATTAAGAGTTACAGTAATCCTCCAGGTATAACCTTCCATGTGATGTGACGTAACAGCATATTTATTTTATGAAGCTCAGCTCAGCGTAAGTTTAATCAGGAAGACTTTCAGCTGGCATTTTAGGGAGAATTGATCTATGGCTAAGTCCCGCCCTCAAACGCGATGAGCCAATCACAGTGCGTATAGCCATTCCCATACACTCGGACATTCTCTGCCTGGACGTCCATTGAAATGCATTATAGAAAGTCAGTTTTGTTTGGTTTTATGAGCTTTTTCTGAGATTTGAAGTTTAAAAATGGTCAAACGGTGTGCATGGGGTACATGCAACTCTGACACAAGGTATCCTGAGAGGCTGGGCTACGAGGTGTATTTTTTACCCTTTAAACCACATCTCAACCGAGAAAAGTGTC
>NC_065517.1:33874602-33874738 GCF_006386435.1 Epinephelus moara
ATGCAACTCTGACACAAGGTATCCTGAGAGGCTGGGCTACGAGGTGTATTTTTTACCCTTTAAACCACATCTCAACCGAGAAAAGTGTCTCCTTTGGATAAAGTTGTGTGGTAACGTTAGACCACAACATCAACTC
>NC_065517.1:33880870-33884100 GCF_006386435.1 Epinephelus moara
CCCCCCCCCCCCCCCCCGAAGTTGTTCCTGCTGTCCAGATGAAGCATTTCTGGTCGTACTGCCGTGTTGGAACGGACAGAACAGAACAAATGATCACATTAGCTTTACATTATATTCTTGCTATATTTCTTGTGATATTTCTCAAACACGTGTATGTTTAGTGAAAGAATTATATAAGGACTGCAGTGAGGAGTAATGACATCGGTGAGGGGGAAATAAAGATAGTTATTATAATCAAGTTTAGTAATTATACAGGGAGAAATCCAACAAATAATAGTTTTCAATGTTTTTCAGTTGGAAGAAATTCATTCACTCACCTGCTGATATTCTAGATCTTTCTCAATGTCAATAAATCCCATAAACAGACTCAAACCAAAGCGACTGCATCTACTGACAAGTATTGTGTGTGTCTACAGTCTTAAATACATTATCCTGCTCTGTGCCATGGAGCTGCACTGTTGTTAAAAACCCATCAGTGAGCAGCGCTGTGTCACTGGGCAACATGTTCCTTCATCACCCTGAACACACACACACACACACACACACACACGCTGAATCTTCTCCATCACGTGCAGCCTTCATAAACGCTTGTGTTATTGAGAGCTGCTTTGTGGACGACAGACGCTGCATTTCTCTTTGGTACAAGCTGCACAAGTTGTTCAGTTGGCTCATGGTGTGTCTCAAATCACATACTTCTGTTAGTACACTTCTATGTAGTATACTATGTGCACTCTGTACTTACGCATAGTAGTAGTGCACAAATTTCGACAGGGTAGTGTTGTCTCAAACCAAACATGGCCGTTGTGCACTCACCGTAAATAACAAATTAGCTAGTTAGCAAACTAGCATTAGCATTCGCGTTATCGTTTGCGGTACCAAATCATTACAGACTGCTAAATTAACCCGATAAACATACTGCTGGCTTATACCCGACAACAGTATAGTGGTGTTTCGTGCAAAAAACACATGTATTCGTCCGCCATTTCCAGTTTGAAAAGTGGTCCCTCCCCTTCCGCTATGTAGCCAAGATGGCGACCATTGAGGGCGAGAAGTGTCCATAGTTTCACACTCAACTTCTTGACCGTTTTGAGTGCACCATCTGGGTACTCATAGTGCACTGCATTTTTCCATACTTCTGTGTGAACACACTTATGCACTCAAAATATTAACTGTAAGTACAGAAGTACGCGATTTGAGACACAGCATCAGTGCTTGAATTCTCCTCCATGTTGCTTCCAGGGCCCAGACTGGAGGGGGCGGTGTCATGTAGCTACACATGCAGCAGTGTGTTTTTAAGACAGTACGTGACCGTACACAGTGGTGAAAGTATTAACAGAAAAAAAAGAAAGAAATTACCAACATGGGAAAGACAGAAATCTTAGCTTCCTGCCGATAAAAAGAATAAATCTTCCAGCTATTATTTTAGATCTCTTTAAATGAGTTCATGTAATAAACAATCTCCCACGGCCATCTGCAGGAGGTCCATTTTTTTAAGGGATAAAATAGTTTGTTTTGGTGGCACGATCCTGGCATGAAAAGCAGCAATGTCGCAATAAAAAAAACAACAGTCATCTCTTATTTGTTGGCCTGGGACAGTGGTCTGCAGCTTGGTAGGTGTCTGGCCTAAATGACACACCATCCACCTCCTCATGACAGAGTCAGCTCAGATACTACGTCACTTCAGAAACTCCGATATGATACTTATGAAAGGTGCAAATGTAACATATTCATGGTTTGCAGAAACACACAATTCCAACATTTCCTTCTGGTGACTGGGCTGAACAGCAGCAGCAACTGCACAGCAACAATATACTGTAATATGTTCTAATATAATGTAGTTTAATGTGAGCTGACAGTGAACATCATGTATAAGAGTAATATTATCTGACAGTAGTTTGAAATGAGAGGGGATGAATCCGATTAAATTGTATCATTGGGGATTTTCAAATGGTCTCATCACTGAGCGGTTTAATTAAAGCCATCACACCTCCAGAGGCTGAGCAGTCTAATAAATGAGAAGCTCTTTGTGGAGTGAAACAGGAGCCAATATTTCCTGAACAAATAAGATTAAGGGAATGACTGTTAGCCCTGTTAACTACTCGTCCAATCACAGCCTCACATGGAAACAGGGATGTGTAACTGTAGTCGTCGGTGGGTAGAGGTAAACTTTACTCTACATCACTTCTCATGGTCTGTTTGTACAGGGGGCGGCCAGGACACAGCTCTGGGCCCGGGGCCAAGGGGACCAATGAACATTTTAAAGACTTTAATTAGCAGAGATCAGAGGGTCACAAGTTTTGGTCTCCTCCCAGGGAGAAGTCCTAAAGAAGCAAACTTCAGACAGGATGAGGTGTGTTTTATCTTTTCCTTCTTCAGTCCAGGAGAGATGCTGACTGAAGTCAAACTGAATGACCTTAAATATGAAGGAAGTTCTGAGGAAATGTTTTGATGCTGCTTGAGTAAAGTTTGTCTTATTAGCAAGATTCAAAAGGAAAAAAAAAAAAAAAGATAAAAGTGAAGAAATGAGGAAACTAATGAAACTGCACTCACTTCATTCAATCAATCAATTTTATTTATAAAGCCCAATATCACAAATCACAATTTGCCTCACAGGGCTTTACAGCATACAACATCCCTCTGTCCTTATGACCCTCACAGCTCCCCAAAAAAAGCTTTATCTGTATCTATAAGCTTTATCAAAGAGGAAAGTTTTAAGTCTAGTCTTANTTTATTTATAAAGCCCAATATCACAAATCACAATTTGCCTCATAGGGCTTTACAGCATACAACATCCCTCTGTCCTTAGGACCCTCACAGCTGATAAGGAAAAACTCCCCAAAAAAAGCTTTATCTATATCTATAAGCTTTATCAAAGAGGAAAGTTTTAAGTCTAGTCTTAAATGTGGAGACGGTATCTGCCTACTGGACCGTAACAGGAAGATGATTCCACAGGAGAGGAGCCTGATAGCTGAAGGCTCTGGCTCCTGATCTACTTTTGGAGACTTTAGGGACCAAGAGTGACCCTGCGTTCTCAGAGCGCAGTGTTCTGGTGGGATAATATGGCACTATGAGCTCTCTAAGATATGACGGAGCCTGACCATTTAGAGCTTTATAAGTTAACTGTGTTGGATTATACAGTATCTTGCGTGTAAAGCTGTTATCGTATTTGAGTTTTGGTTCAGTTATGTTGTCTAATCAAGTTATCATAAATTTTAGTACACGTGCTGCTG
>NC_065517.1:33884687-33891365 GCF_006386435.1 Epinephelus moara
GTGTCTGTCAGGTTTGTGTTTCCCTCTTGCTACTAGCTGCTCGCTAATTCCTGCTATCAGCTGTTTCCTGTTTATCCACTGCCAGTGGGTCGCACGTGCGGCGTCATCAACAGCTCCTCCCACAAGTCTTTAACAGCCCCTCCCTTGGCTCCTTCTATTTAAACCAAAAAGGTTCCACCAATATGTCTACCCTACCAGGCGGGAAATTGGGCACCTTGGATCAACTCGCCAATCCGGCTCTGTGTGTCTAAATGCTTGCAGCTTGCCAGCAAAACAGCCCAACATTCGCCGAAAATCTGGCAGTGTAAAAGGGGCTACAGATGGGGTTCACCTCTGAACAGCAGCATGACTATCAAATCACAATGACCTGTCACACAAGTTTTACACGCTGTATTTTATTGCAGCTGGCAAAGGGATTGCCTATGAAAATTTTCAGCCTTTCTGGTACATTTACATTTGTTAAAATGTTGATTAATGCAAACTGTCCTTTTTCTTAAATAACTAAATAGGTTCTACACCATTCACAACATCCTCAAGCACCAATATGATAGTAGAAGATAAGAATATACAAATGTATACAGAATATACAGAATGTTCAAAAAACACAACTTTACACAGAATGATACAAACTAAGTGTTTATTCAGACCTCAAGGCTGTTCAGTTTGGAGAGGAAAGATCCATCTACTTTGAAGGAGTTTTATTTCCAGATCTGTTTGTCTGCTGTGAGTGTGAACTACATCAATGCCACAGAAACTGAGTGCAGTAGCTGATGTTTGGGATTTTGGATCAGCTCTGTGAGCAGAGCTTAGATACTCGTTGGGTATGGTTCTGAGCTGGCGGCTGGTTTTGCCTCCATATTGCAGACCACAAGGATATGAGAGAAGGTAAATGACATTAGTTTAATTACAAGTCCCTAATCTTGCATTGTTTTTGGTAATATGATGAACAAAAGTATTGGCTTTCTTGGTGTTTTGGCAGGAAGTGCAATGACGGCAAGGAACGAAGCCCATCAGGCCGTCCATACTACCTCCTTGTGCAGTATGAGAGGTGTGTGTGTGTACCAGCATGTCATTGCAGCCTTTGGAATGGACAAAAAGGGGCAAATTAGAAAGCACATTTTTCCCCACATCATCAGCAGACAGAATACGTTAGTGTCTGATTATGACCTCCTTTATTTGTTTGCTGATGGGGCCGTAGGTAGTGCAGGAGTGAGCTTTGAATAAAGCTGAATTAAACCAGATCTCAGGGTAGCCCCTTGATATAAAGTGGTCATGGAGTTTGTTCGCCTCCAATCCAAAATCTCAGCTGGAACCAGCTTTATGGGTTCTGATCTAATTTGCTTTTTAATTGAGATGCTCCAAATGGTTGAAAATTACATGCACGGACCGCAGGAGCATGTTTCATGCTGGTGGGAAGGGGTATTAGAGACTAACTGGTGGACATAGGGGAGCATGAAGCAGCTGAAGAGACAGATCATTCCCTCAGGAGTTGGTGGAGACCAAAAACAGAGCTAAAAGAGTACAAATTGGACTTACATTAAACAGGTTGCCACAAACACAGAGACCCCTAATGAATCATCATGTTGCTCTGCAACTGCTGGACTGGACCAATTCTGCTGAAAAGATGATAATATTTCAGTGTTGTTTTTAGCTTGTTTCTGCTGTAGCCAAATAAACCCCCAAGACTGAAATAGTGTTTCCCAGTTGTTTCAACACATTTCCTGAAACTATAGTTTGGTTTTCCTGAACTCTGAACACAAAAAACTTCTGTTAAAACTCCACAAATCTCTTGCAAAATGAAAAACTTCACTCAAAACCACACTGTCTTTTTAAAACATATTCTTTACACTAAAATGATACACACAGCTACGGCATGAATATCTCCTCCTATCATCTATTAAACACTGATGTGATGAATTTAAAACACTATAATCAAAATATTGTTTATATTTTAGCTTCATGAGGCCACGTTACATATTCATATCTATACAATTGTGGAGAAATTTCTGCACACAATCTCCTTTTTAAAAAGATTGTGTTTTTTTTTAGGTCCAACATAGGCTGCGTTTAGTGGTACATACAGCATAGAGACGGTTGCCATATTTTGATACAATACTGTGAATATATCATATTGACACAATAATTGTATCCACACAGTGTACAAGGCACATTTGTCTATCCAGTGAGCTCCCACTGGGCTAAACTCACAACGCAGCCTCCCACGGCCACACTAAACATTAATACTGCAGTGTTCTCAGATATCTAAAAATACACAACTACAGCTTTTCACTATTGCACAGTTCCTGAAACTAGGGCCCTGTTTGGTGAAACTCCACACACAAAAACATACAAAAATACAAAACATCTTACATCTCTTGCAAAAGCAAGAAAAACTATGTCAACTCTTCTAAAAATTATGTTTTTGCTTCCAAACTTTCCAAACACTAAATAAAAAGATCTTTCCATCCATCAACGGAGCAAAATCTAAGACATTTTTAACATTTTTCTAGTCATATATGCTAAATATTAAAAGCTATTGCTGTATGTCTTTGGCATTTTCATTTGTAGCAGGCTGTAAACATGAACACAAATGCAATGAGGAAACAAAATCTGTTTATTTGAACTGAAGATGACACAAACATAAACAAACTACAGTATCGCAATCAATGGGTGCGGTTACATGATGGCTTCTCATTCAGAATGAAATAAATCTGAATGAAATCATTCAGAATTAAAGTTTTTCCAGGTAGTTTACATGGGAAATATTCATGCCCAATGAGGGTTTACACGGGAGATCAGTTTAATCGCCTTTTAATCGCCTTTATTCGGGTCCACGCAAGGTTTGGGGCAGGGAAGGTTTCTGATTGGATAGGGGGCGGGGCTGATGTTACGTGTTTACGTTCACCGGAAGAAAACACTGTAGTCCTCGCTCTGGATAACAAGATGCTTGATGACGCCGTTCTTAGTGCCTTTTTCGGGCTTGTTTTGCTTATATTCTTGAAGCAGCAGTACGACAACAACCTTGTTCTGCTAATGCTTCATCTGTTGAGGAGAAGGGAGGTAGAAGGTCGAAGAAGGGACCATCTCTCTTGTTTTTAGAAGCTGCCATCTTGTCGTGCGTGCTATATACGTCATCGTGCCAGAAGGGCAAGGAAACGAGCATGCGCAGAAAGACTGGAATGAACTTAAAGAGGAATGAGTGTATACAAGTGCAAGAAAAGTTTTGAAAATTAGAAACGGAATATTCCAGCCCCTTACATCGGATTGAATTTTCAATCGCATTGGCCACTTTCATTCTGAATTAGGTGTTTACAAGATCACTTTTAATAGGAATGAACTTTCATTCTGAATGAAAAGGGAATTAAACTGTCCATGTAAATGCACTCACTGTCTGTCCTGTCTCCGATGTGCATCTGGCCACAGCACCTCCTTCCTCTGCCTCCTCTTCCTCTAATTCTTTCTCCAGAATTGTCCTCCATTGTTGTGCACACCACAGAGCAAACCTGACTCCTGTTTACTGTGATATCTGTGTGATCTGATTGGTCACATGTGTCTTCACATGTGCATTCTGAGTTCAGGTGATTGCTAACTGAGTGTGTTGTTTCAGTGGCAGTGTCTAACAATCAACACACAGACTTTCAGTTCTGAATGATGTGTCTCATGTAGAGGAGTGCGTTGGTGTCCTGTTCTGCAAAAAGTTGTTGTGCAAATCTGAGCTGATGTTTTGCTCCTTGTGTGTCGAGTTTCAATGAGTGTGAATTACTTTCAATTTTAGTGTGTAAGCAATCATAAAGAACTATGTTCTGACACATGATTGGACTGTTTTGCCAACTGAGTTTGAACGGGTGAGATGTGACTGATTGGTATTTAGAGTGTGGCATTTTGAAGGCCAAAGTTTTCCAGGTGAACACAGTGTGCTACACGATGGGACTCGTGCTTTGAGTTTGAAAATATGTGATTTAAGAGTTCATTTTGAGTGAAAACATTGGAATTGTGCTGAGTGTTCAGCAGTACGGAGTCTTGTTGATACACAACCTTCAATTTTTAAAATTGTGAGCATGGTTCCCTTTTATTTGTGTGTGAAATGGAGAAAACTGTAAAGTGCATATGAAGCCCCTGTTTGTGTAACCAGTCAGAACAGGCAAGCTTATCCAGAAATGTGAATCACGGAGGCAGAAGCAGAGGGTTCACAGCTGGGGCATGAGCAAACCAAACAACGTGGTGATGAGCTGGTGTATATACTACTGGGCTGATTGGGAAATAGGGAGCAGGTGAGTAGGAGGGCGGGGAAGGGGAAGGGGTTACTGCAGGTGTCTGACATGATGGGGAGAGTTTGTAGTGTTTTTTTCAAACAGTCAGCATTAGAAAAACACATTCAGGTAACAAGTGCTGTTTTTTTCATTGCCTGAATGTCTTCTGCTCTGCAACGTGTGCTAATAATTTGAAGGATTCAGATTCAATACATGGACTGGATGTATGCTAAGTATGGATGCCGTTCAGCAGCTAACAAGCGGAGCTAACGGCTAACAGCCACCGCTGCAACTAACAAACTCCACAAATCCATTCAGCAGCTCCACCATCCACAGTCAGACACACGGCTGATTATTTACTGCTGAATTACAGCTCACAACTCGCACCAACGGCTGACGCTGCTCCGCTCTGACTGTATCTGCTGGCTACTGAAACATCCTGGTGCAGACTATTTACTGGAGTTTACCAGCATTTAAAGATAACTATAAGCATGGCCGTTCTTGGTTTTCAATGTCTGATAGTCCACCACAAACATTTTCTTTAAGTCTCCTCTCATCAAGAAAACATGACCTTTTTTTTTTAACCAAGATCTATTTTTAGCTCATCGTCGTCTCATTTTCATCATTGAACAAAGGTCATTGACGAAATTTCTTCGTTATAGTTTTGGTCAATGAAATTAATACTGGTTCAAGGCCAGGTTTCCTTTGGTCTTCACTTCTTACATCCCCTCTGTTGTCCAGTGGATGGCAGGTTTTGTCATCCTCTTTTCTCCTGGTGACAGTGTTTTTACCAGGCTGATCATATCAGAAATACCTTGAAAAGTATTCATCTGTTCGGTGGACGAAGTGTTTATCAAAACAGTCGACATTGGAAGAAAACAGTAAAGGAGCAAATGTTGTTTTTATTAATTGACGTCACTGATGTCTTCTGCTCTGCAACGTGCTGATAATTCGTCTCTGTTATCAGAGGGATTCAGATTCAATGTGTGGACTGGATACTGATTTGATTTAATGTTACTGAACCCCACCCATACACGTGACAGTAAAGCTGTAACCAGGCAATAAAGAAAGGAGACAAAATCAAAAACCAAAGCGTCTTGATAAATGAGTATTAATCAGTTGAAGCCCGAACACTAAAGTGATTCAGCACATTTATGAAATAAGCATCACCCTGGTGGTGCAGACACACAGGATGACATGAGCTCCTAAATAACCTTCAGTAAATGCTCACTGCAAGAAAAACATGTTGCAGCACAAACATTTAAAAGCACTAATCAACATTATTGATCTGCTGTGTAATACAGGGCGGGCTGCGCAGAGAGAGGGAGTGGAGAACTGGCACACTTTGGTAATAGATTTCACTTTCAAACCCGTCGTGGTCTTTTTCTGGTCGATGCGGCCTATTTAAACTGTCTGAGGTGTATTAATCTCTGAAGTCAAACAAAGCTACTTTCTATTAAATCCCTCATGATCAGCACTTCTAAAGAGCTGAATGAGAAGATAGATGGTCTATTTGTATGCAAATACATCACAAATAAAGTGTCTGTCAGCAGCGTACCTGTGAGAGTTTGTGATTTGTGTGGAAATGGAGACGAGCCAAGGTGAGCGATCAGCATGGGAAACCTGAGAAACAAATATCGCTTCGTTCATGACTCGCTGAAATAAAGTCCATTTACCTTGTTACTGAAAGTGATTCATTCAGAGACAGGCTGCCAAGGTATAATTTCCACTCTCATCTACGGTAAATATGTAGCTACAGTCAGCAGCTGGTTAGCTTAGCTTAGCATAAACACTGGGGAAAGGGAGAAACAGCCTACCTGGCCACATGATTCAAACGTTATCATTCTATTAAATAGGCGTGAGTAATGGTTATCAGTGTTTGAAATAATTATCAGATATGACTTAGAAGGCTCCTTTGTGCCTGCTGGCATGTAGGGCAGCAACAGAGGGATTCCACTCCTGATTCTTTAGGGCAAACTTATTGATGGTACCCCAGCAGATGGTCTGCTTCAGGACTATGACAGATAATTTAGATTTAGTCTCAGTCTCTAGACGAAAATGTTTATTAGTTTTAGTCAACTTTTAGTCCTGATGTTTTCTGTTTTTTCTCTTTAAATCCACCCCCATTTTGTAGCAAAAACGCCTAAAATGACATACCCAAATTTAAATGACTGTAGCTTCTGAACTGCTCTGACTACATGCATGCATGAGGTCTTGCCAGAAAGAAAACTCTCTGAAGTTTCTTGTGAAAGTGTCAGAAACACTAATTGATGTACAGGTGATACAGAGACAGAGTAATGGGCCTCTGAAGTCACTAAAAAACTGAAGATTTTGCCTAAAATAAAATAAAAAATGTGTTTCAGGATGAATAACTGTCTGTGGCTTCATCTGAGCAGGTAAATGACACTGTGGGGCTGTAGGCACACTA
>NC_065517.1:33891745-33898046 GCF_006386435.1 Epinephelus moara
TCTCTATTTATGCTCTCAACAAATAACTAATGTGAGACAACTAGGATTTGTCCCCAGGTTCATTGTAAACTCTGACTTATCCATCTGACTGTTAAGAAGCAGAAACATAACTTCTTTCTTCATCTGCAACATGTTAGTCTGGAGGTTTAAACTGGTGTCCTCTCACAGAGTTGGTGATTCAAACTAAACTTTCATCTCTGTCAGAGAAAACTGATTCATTTCAATGATAGTCTGCCACGAACATTTTTGTCACATCTGATCTTGTCAACAAAAATGAAACATAGATTTTGTCATAGGTTTTATAATCAAGATCTATTTTTAGCTAAGACCATTTTTCATCATAGTTGTCGTCAACAAAATTAACACTGATTGGACGCCAGGTTTCCTTGAGTCTTCACATCTTATGTCCCTTTTGGTGTCCAGTGGAGGACATTGTCTTGATGTATCAAATCCATATCCACTGCCCTCTCATGATGATGGTATGTCCTTGCATGTATGGTGCAGTAGAAGGTTGGTGTTGGTGCACCTGGGAGACTTCCACACATTGTTCAGTATTCTGAAAGTGTTTCTGTTGTTGAGTCAATCTGACTGTGGCAATGGTTACTAAGAAATTACTTACATCTTAACTTTATGGTGTGACTTGTATGTTTTAAGCCAGGAAACTCAATCCCTTGGTCTTGGTTAAAGATGGTGCAAATAGTTAATTTAAAAAAAGCAAATACTGATTGCAGGTTTGTGACAGGACATGAACTTAAGTCTCCTGAATAAAAGTCTGACATGCTAAATATCCATCTACCACACCCTTTACGCCTTTCTACAAAAACGCAAAACACCCCCGGCACTGGCATTTAATTCACAATGGATGAATTGTCCAATATGGACATGATTCTGAGGACACTAGGCTCTTAGGGGGAGCTGATTTTTATCTATCTGAATGTTAGGAGGGCATGTGTATAACATCCTCACAGGGTGAGTTAGTAATGTGGGGGGTCATCTCCCAATGTAACGTCATTATGGCCCATTGCTTTGGTGCCACGTGTGAGGCACAACACAAGAGTATAAAAATCCAACCCATTCTTATTCCAAGATCATCACGTACCATCGCTTCATTACGTCACTGCATAATGACTGTACATAAAGTGCATACGGTTATGTTAAAACGACAATGACCTTTGGTTTCATATGGGACATGAACTGCAGTCTCCTGGATGAAATTCCAGTTTTGTTTGACCCATGTGCCTCCCACCATACGTGGGTTTTCTCACTCTTTACACATCAGTTGCTCTCAGCGTCATGTATTGCCACAGATGGGTTACATGTTACATGTCATGAAGATGATAAAGGAGGCCTTTGACACTGATATCACATGAAGAGGGGCGTGGCAAAGCCGCACGGCCGTATTGGAGCAGGCAAAAGGCAAGTCAATTTATCCCTGACTCACAAGTGTCCCTGTAACTTTTTAAAAATGTCCTGACGTATTAGACTGAGCCTGGCTGAGCCTCAACACAGGAGAAAACAAATATGGTGAGGTTCGGCCCACTGTCTCAATGAGGGTGAATCCGACCTCTGTTCATCACTGGAACCTGCTGTGACAGGGCAGCATTCAGAGAGGCCAGACGCTGTCTGCCCACGTCCACCTCTATTCATGGTGCATAGTGTCTGGCTGGATTAGAGGAGCCAAATATACAAAAGAATATTGAAAATGATAATAAGGCAAAAGACAAATAAGACGACCGAAGATGAGTAGAGCAGAGAGGAGGACAGAGTGTGTCTGTGTGTCTGGGAGAGATTGGAGAGTTTTGCTCCTTATCTCTAAAACTGTCTCCTCTGCGGAAAAAATATGAATTATATAACTGGATTTTGTTTTTGAGGAATTTCTGTTGACCAAAGCAAAGCATACTGAACAGGACTCACTTGTGCCTCTGCGTCACAGCAGCTTCTCAATTAGTGATTGGCCATCTGATTGTTTTTACAGTTCTGATTGCTTCGAGTTGAAACACGGAAATTTATCAAACTTTTTGAACCTTTTGAGTTTTGATACATTTTGCAAAATATGGTGTCAGTTTCTCTTTGACACTCTGTTAGTCCAAACACGTTTGAAAGCAAGAGCTGCCTGCCAAACAAAACTTCCCTTTAGTGGCGTATCAGTCATGTATAAGTTTACATCAATTAAGCTAATATTCCCTGTAATGCATTTCAGTATCCCATGTAGGCCATGGAAGCCTCTTTGAGGGCAAGTACCACTGCAGACGTCTAAATAACATCTACAGCCATGTGCTGCAATCATATCAAGTCAGAAAAATGAGTCCCTGATCATATTTCATGGCTCACCTGATCCGTGTCCTTTGCTCTTCATCATCAACGTGCTGTTTAAACACTGTGAGCAATAAAATACAACATATGAAACCCTCTCTGGGTTGGGAGAGTTACTGCCTAAAGCAAAGGGAGTTCAAGTATCTCAGGATCAAGTGCAGGTAGAATGGAGCATGAGATGGATCAGCAGTTTGGTGTGGCGTCCGAAGGGGATGTGGGCGCTGCACCAGACCGTCGTGGTGAAGAGGGAGCTTTCAATTTACTGGTCCATCTACGTCCCAACTCTCACCTATGGTCATCACCTCTGGGTAGTGATGGTAAGAATGAGATCACGGAAACAAGCGGCTGAGATGAGTTTCCTCCGTGGGGTGGCTGGGCTCAGCCTTGGAGACAGGGTGAGGGGATCAGATATTCTAAGGCAGCTTGAATGAGATTTGCCAATTGTTGCATAGAAAGGAATCGTGATCTATCAGCCGACTCCCTTCCATCAATCAGCTGATGCAGCTGGGATGTGAGCGGAGCTTGACATTGTCCTACCTGTCCTACCTAACACTATGCTCTTTTGTCATTAGCCATGTAAATAGTTTACTAGGAATGTTGTCTTTTTTGGAACAAGGACATAAAACAGAATATTTTGTGCATGTAAGCATAGCCATTCAACACACAGTGCACCTCCTTCATCCCACACACTGTGATGTCGACCCTGACCTGAGCTCCTCTAGCGCCCAAACTTTACACAACGAACGGCCATTCAGGTCAGGTTGATGAGCTCTAGAATGCAGCCATGTCGCACCTGGCACTGGGCCCAGGTGGACAGGCCATGTGGGAATTAGTCAGGACTCTATATTGGAGGGTAATTTCCTATATCTGGTGGGGGAAGTTTCCTGTATTGTTGAATCTATTTCATGGGGGCAATTCTCCTTTATGAGTGCAGTTGTTGGTTGTAAATTGGAGTCAGAGCTTCAGTATGGTATAAAAATCTTTATATTCTGAGGGTTGGCAGAAAACACTTGGGTCTTCTCTCCATGCTGCATGTATTAAAGAGACTTGATTCCTCACACAGAGTGCGTCACTTCTTCAGAGAGAAGAATATTCCTCACACCCCATCTATCAATTACACGAACCCTGCTAGAGAGGAGGAAACACGACACAACCAAACAAATAGACAATCCAAAATTAGACTCAGGAGCGTCTAATTATGGCTCAGTGTTTCTGTCCAGCAATGCCCAGTGAGCAGCTATACGGGAATCTTGTGTAAGATTTCCATTAAAACCAAGCACTCCAGCAGCTGATTTCATTGATTGAACCTGTGTGGCTGCGGCTCAATAGCTCATGGTTGGGCAGGCAGATACGAAAGGTAGACAAAGACGTAAGTGAAATACATGAATGGAAAAATGTGGGAAAAAAGAGGCCAGATCTATGAAGCAATCTGGAATCTGACTGCTCAGGCTTTCATCTATTGAAGCAAAGTGATGTCTGCGGGCGGCAAACCATTTCCTGCTTTAGATTTAGAGTGATACAACCTGCCTGTGAGTCAGCCGTGTTTCAGTGTTGCTTGGATGAGGCATTTAGAAATCATTGGCTCGAAGATGATGTTCATTACATACCAGGGGAAAGCCTTATTGATCCGTCCGCAGCCTTTATGAAGCAGAATGGGACTTAAATCACCTGTCCAGCTGCACTGCACTCGGCTCCAAGACAGATGATTACTGTCTCTGTCTGGCTACGTCCATCTTTCTCTCCTCCTTACATTCTTCCATACCTTACAGATGAGTGCCTGTGTGTCTCCTTGTTTAATTGTTTTCTACTGGTTATATTTAATTCCTTAATCTAATGGTTGAACCCTCTGAAAGTGGATTCATTATTTTTGCAACAGAAAGCTAAGACTTTGGTCTTTTGCACCATCACATTGTTCACGTGTGATAACGTCATTATGCTGCAAGTGAGACAAAATATGTTGAAAGTGTGCGGTGACACCTAGGGGTGTTACCATCCATCGATCCGGATTGATATATTGATTTAATGATCAATGATCCAACATCATTGATGCAAAGTGAAAACGTCGATCTATACCGTCATCTCTAGCATAGGCTTTTATTTTGAAAGTCTGTGTCACTGTCAAACAGAAGCAGGCAGACAGCAAGCAGCCCAGAGAAAGATGATGAGGACAATGGTATTTACTCTGGAATAAATCAGCAGAGTGAAAATAATTTGGATTTTGGAGAAAATAAGGATCAACAGACAGAGCACATGACGTATGTATACAATGAGGTAACAAAATAAAACACAACGTACCTGCCTGGACGAGCGTCTAACTATTCAGCACAACTTCTCACTGCAGCAACATCAGCTGCTGTTTCAACAATGTTCGGCTGAAAAAAAGTGCATGCATGCAGGCTGAAATTCAACCGAGCTGTTCTGTCAGGAGACACAGAGACTTAAACCACCGGTGAGGAAGAACAATAATGACGTTACATGTAATCTGTTAAGCTATGAGTACAGGAAACAAAGTCCCCTAGCCGCTATGCTAGTTAATGCAGTGTAAACACGCTTAAGCTAATAATGAGGGATTAGCAAAGATCAATTGTTCTTCCCATGAACCCTGACAGTTATTTCTGAGCTGAATTTGATACCTTTATTAAATGATCTTGTTGTTTTATGACTGTTGGGAGAAGTTTGTCTTCGGGACTTTAAGACAGATAGACCTTAAGTTTAATGAAAAGGATGATTTCTGACAGAAATCCCTGAAGGTTAACTCATCCCATGCTGTTTAATGTGTGAGTGGAGTCAGTTTAAAGCAAACTTTACTGAACTTATTATTAATGTGTTGTATTTATCTTTTATGGGTAAAAGTAAAAAAGAAAGGGGTGGCAGCTTCTTATGTAACAGAGTGTGTTAAATGGGCATTTAATATCACCTTTTATCAATCACAGACCCCTGAATCGTATCGAACTGAAATTGTATTGTGGCAGACTTTGTAATATCATAAAAGATTGTATTGTTGTCCAAAAAAGTGACACAATATCGTATTGTAAGGAAACCACAGTACTGTCACAAACCTCACCCTTCTTCCTCTCTTCTTCACTTTCTCAGTGTTTTTCTTCCTCACCGTCTGCTAATCACAACAGCTTTAACTGACTGACCATTAAAAATAATGACCAAGAAAATTAAGAGACTTTGAACTTAAGGTCTATGCTGTCTTTCTTTTTTGAGCAAACCTCTTTCCATCTACACATATACAGATATTTTTCAAAACAGATATTTTCCCCCTCTATTTAAAAAAACCCAACATATCCACATGGCCTTAGTTTTACAAAATATCTCCGTCCACACTAGAACACAAAACAGCTCCAAGCACTCCCCAGTGTTAGTGTTAGCGGTCTTCCGCAGTCTCACCTTGTCTCAAAGTTAGTAAAGTGTGCTACTTTTTTTTAAAAACACCTAAAATCTCATCACTGATGATTTCCCTTCGATGCAAAGATGCAGGGGCTCAGTCAGACAGTATAAGCGTAAAGTAGTCATTACACTGAGCAGTGCTATATTCATTTTTCATTCATTCATTTTCCGTAACTGCTTATCCTCTCGCAGGGAGCCTATCCCAGCTGACACTGGGTGAGAACAGCACAGAAGGGCTTCCCCCACTCTGGGCTCGAACCCTCTTGCTGTGAGGCGACAGTGCTAACCACTACCCCACCATGCCGCCATTGCTTTTTCTTACATGTGCTCATTACAAAAAGCAACAATGGGCATGTGGAGATTGAGAAGATGATGTCATCGTTTCCCAAACCCTCTGAGTTTGGAAAAATCTGCACCTCATAAGGTGTTTTAAAAAATCTGTTTTAGTGATTTAAAACTCTGTTTGCATGTGAATGACAGGCCTAAACGCAGAGGAAAATCTGTATCTGTATACAGTGGGGCAAAAAAGTATTTAGTCAGCCACTGATTTTGCAAGTTCTCCTACTTAGAAAGATGAGAGAGGTCTGTAATT